>NC_081347.1:5005106-5305106 GCF_029784015.1 Lycium ferocissimum
GAAGGGGGTACAGGTACTGGTGCAAAAGGAACAACATGAGAGCAAATAACTAGAAGGATGCAACGCACATAGATCATGACAATTTGTGCTTCTTCGGAGCCAGAACTGGTTGAAGAAACAATATACACTTCAGGACAAAAGTAAATAAATCAACAAACATCTTAGAAACAAATTTAAGAAATTTCTTTCTCAACTTGATATAATTGAAGTTGCAGATGGAAGATGAAATTCATTCTTGCAACTCACTGAATTTCTTCTAATACACATTGATCAAACTCTTGAGACTGCATTATCTGTCTATTTGAAAAAAGACAGGGGGAAAAAAAAAAAAAAAAGACTGTAGCAGAAGGTATACAGAAAAAGTAATGATGTAAAAGAAAATCATAAGAGCAACAAGTATGAATACCAGAACCAGTTGAAATAACTAATAACATTCTTCAGACCAAACTCCAGAAACTCACCAAGCATATATAAATAATCCAAAAGTTTTATATCTCTCAATTTCATATTTGTGAAATGATGGATGGAGAATATACATTCTTGGAATTAATAAGATAGATCACCTTATAACATTATCAACTAGGCAGGGTTTACACAACCGACCTTAGCTCAGTTGGTAGAGATCCTTAGGTCGCTGGTTCGAATCTGGCAGGTCGGATATAATTGTTTTTCAATAATATCTTTTTGGCTTTTTTTCCTAGAGGAAGAGTGTCTTAAATAACACCCCCAAATGTGGAAGGAGGTACACATAAGCTATTTTTTTTTTTTTTAACAGTAGGCATGAGACTGATTTATAATTCCCAATTCTTCTATCTTGACCAGTACTCTTAAAAGTTCAGTGAAAACCTCAAGACCTTCAGGAATCCAACTTTCCCCACCAAGCAACAAAATAATCACCAAGAAATTCAAGGTAGAAAAGATAAATTTCAATTGCTCTAATCAATCAAGATTCAATCTTTATACCTAGTACTTAATCAGCATAAACACTTATTAGATAGTCATGTAAATGGAAATAAATTCCAACATTACCATTAATAAAATCGGTGGAAATAAATCTTCAAGAATCCTGATTTCCCACTAATCAATCATCATTTTGAACCACTAAATAACCAAGCTAGCAAATATGATCATTCTAGGCATCCAAGATTTAATCTTTATACCTAATATGTGAACAAGGTATTTTTCATTCATTCTAGGCATCCAAGATTCAATCTTTATACTGAACTGCACGCACGAAATGATCGAACAATCATGTAAATTTTATAAATTCCAACATCACCATAAATAAAAATCAGTGAGAAAAAGGATATAGAAGCAAGGATATCCAAGACTTACATCAATAAAATCATTGAGGAAACAAGAAGGAACGTTCTTGGCAGGCTTATAAAAAGACAATTTCATCAACTGCCTCAACTTCTCTGGAGACTCTGGCAACAAAATTGAAACAGCCTCATCTACACTCTTCACTTGAAACATCCCATTCTCCATATCTTTTTCCTCAAGACAAACACCAGAACATCCTAAAACCACTTTTTCCACTGCCTCAGGGAACTGAGCAGCCATACTATACCCTACAAAACCACCATAACTCAACCCCACAACTATCATTTTCTTAACCCCATAACCTTCCATAGTCCTCATAACACACTGACCCTGAAATTGTTCAGTTCTTTCAGGTCTAGTAGTATAAGATTCACCAGAAAAAAACAAGTCAGGGACATAAAGATTGAATTTTGATGATAAGGGTGTGATGAATTCACTCCATTGCCACATAGCATTGGCTCCAATACCATGAATGAGAATCAAAATGGGCTTTTTTTCTTTGTGGGTTTTTGGTATCCAGCAGTGCATAATAGTGCCATCACCTAATCTTTTGTGGAAGATTTTAGGCCTGAATTTGAAAAAGAGTATTTGAAGCACTTGTTTCTTGATGCAGTAAAGCTGCAACACTTGGCCATATCCTATAGGAAATCCAATAACAATCTGACAATCATGAAAAATTTGCTGGATTCCAATTGCTTTATGTCCAAAACAAAGTATTGAGAGAAACAAAAGTGTTCTACAGGGAATGTAGGATTTTGTTTTCTTGTTCCTCTTAGACTACGCTTCACTAGTTAATTTATTGATTTTTTTAGAGCATTTTATTTATTTCATCTACTCATTATTGTTGTCACAATATGCTTCAATGATTGATGTTTTGAGGGTCCCAATAGGTTAAAAATAAGGAAAAAAGGGTCATATTTGCCCCTTTACTTCTAAAAAAGGTTTGATATCTCTTCGTTATTCTATCGGTCTATATACGCACCTAATGTTATTAAACGTAATCAAATTACCCTCCATCGGTTAACCCCATCCATTTTAACCACATGACATTCCAATTTATCACATTAATACTTCTTCTTCCATCACCAACACATTCATCATGTGTACCGTCACTACCAACGTAAACCATCTAACCATATATCTTCCATTTCTTTAAAGTAAAAACTAACGAAACCTTTAATTTTCTTACAACAATAACAAAATTGATTATTTCTATTCAAAACACACATGAAATCAACACGATAATTAAGAGGAAAAAAAAGCTGCACTTATGTAAAGTAAGAATATTATATTGGAGTCCAAAGGATCAATTCATTCCAACTGGAAGAAGAAACAAATACAAGTCCACTTTCCTTCTTATATTAACTAGACTAGATAATTAAGAGGAAAAAAAGGAGTAAATAAAGAACTAATATCTTGTGATACGTGGATTGTGAAGATTATTATGTGAGGAGGAATATTGAGATTACCATTAGATATGTTAAAATTGAAAATTAATGGTTTTTTTAAAAAAAAGAAAAGAAAAAAAAGAAATGGAAGATGGGTAAATGAATTATGTTAGTTGTGATGGTGCGCAGAGGCGGATCCAGAATTTAAACTCTACAGGTTCAATTTTAAGATTCTTAGGGTTAGATTCATTATATTTTTAAAGTTATGGGTTCATATCTACTATTTATTGGTATACTTTTCGTAATTTTTTACACATCAATTTATGTTCCATGTCAAAAGTTTGGGATTTAATTGAATCTCTGCCTACAAGGCTAGATACGCATCTGATGATTTTGTGTTGGTGAAAGAAGGATTGGTGTGTGAGTTTGACATGTCCTTTGGCTATAAGGGATGGGGTTAATGGAGGAAGGGCAAATTAAAAATACTTTTATAATGTTAGGGGCATATATGAACTAATAGTGTATAACGTTAGGTGCATATATGAACTGATAGTATAGTGAAGGTAAGATTTAGACCTTTTTCAATAGTGGATAGGCAAATATGAACCTTTTCCCTAAAAATAAACATTGATTTTAATTAGCCTTCTTTGCCATATTTGTTTAACTTCTTACTTAATTCTATTTAACGTAATTTAATACTCCCCCATCTCATTTTAACTGTCCTTTTAGATATTTGTCCCAAAATAATTACTTCCTTCGTTCAATTTTACTCGTCCACTATTCCAAAAATATGTTTTCACTTATCCACTTTGGCATATCAAGAAAATAACAATTTATTTTTTTCTATTTTACCCTTAGCATTAATTAATCATTTCAAATTATTTTCTAACTCACGAAGAAGTCATACACCAATTAATATGGTATTATGTAAATTATGCACTTCGTTTATTATTTTTTAAGAGGTGTGCAAAGTCCACAGTGGACAAGTTAAAATGAACGAAGGAAGTTTACTTTAAGAATTTAAGACTAAAATTGACAGTTGTTTCCAACTATACATTTAACATTAGAGAAGCTTGCACAATATTTAAGAGGAAAAATTAATCTATCTTTATTAAATAGGATAACTTAGTAAAATATACACTATATTTATTGTTTTTCTTAATGGACGTGAAAAAAACTAAAGCTACAGTTAAAATGAGACGGACGGAGTAATACTTAATGTTACTTAACATTACTTATAACGTAATTAATAATACTTGATCATAGTCTTCCTTCTTTTTAATCCTACTATTCTTTTTCTAACTTAATTCTACTTAACACTTTATTATACTACTTAATCCTATTTACTGCCTTGACTAATCAAATCGTAGAAATTGAAATGAACTTGAATAATGTTTTTGTTTGGTGGTGAATTTAAGACTAGTTAAATCGAAAAACAATTTAAATTTGCATTATTGCATGTTGTCCCCATTGAAAATGATATTCTACCTAAACATTAGATGAGGAAATTTTATGGCTAGGAATTGAACAACGCAACGTGGAGGTTGAGCCACTCACTAATGTTTAATCATTGACAGTGACTGCATACTAGTAACGTTTTTAACTTTCTATCTAGGTTATTATTTTAAAGCTTGAAATATTTTCCTATTTTTAAGATAAACGGAAAATCCAAAAGGAGGGGTAAATTGTGAAATAAAAAAATAAAACACCCTAAAGAGCTTTCCAACAAAACTTAATCTTTTCAACCCCTAAAATGACCATTAACGCCTACTATCCTTTGATTAAAGATACGCTAGTAAAAAATATCGGGTATATAAAATATTGAGGGTGACACACCACTAGGAACGTCAAAGTATTAAAAAAAAACTAAATTTTTCTTTAATGATATCACACACGAATCGAATCCATCAGTCAAATTTAAATATTATAAATAGAAAAATAAATCATTGAGATCAAAGTTGTAAAAAACAAAAATTCAGGACAACTTTATTTTTTGTTAGTGTTATTTTCCATACTTTGCAAGACATTGTCAAGATAAAACGTCAATATTTTATATAGTAACCCGATATTAGGATAATGTTCAAGTCTTTTGCACCAAGTAAGTTTTGGTTGAAAAAAGTTTTTTTTATTCTCCAAGACCAAACGTCAATATTTTATATATATATATATATGTGTATATATATATGTAGTTGGATAGTCATTTTGGAAAGTAAGTTTTGTTTGGAAACTTTAGGGTGTTTTATTTTTAGGGCCTCGATTTACTTCTACTTTGGAAAAGGTTCATATTTACCCTCCGTTAAAAATAGGAATATTTCAACTATTTTTAGGGTGTATGACTGATTAATATATAAAAATAATCGTCTCTTTTCCCAATGTTTAATCATTGACAATGATTTTTAACATTTTTAACTTTCTATCTAGGTTATTATTTTAAAGTGGATAGAGTTGAAGATAAACGGAAAATGAAAAGGATTGGAGAACTTTGTGAAATCAAATGGATGATGTAGATTACAAGAAAAGGGTAGAATTTCTCTACCTTTGATTAAAGATTTCGAGTTTAAATTTAGGGTGAGGAACGCTTCCTTTAATGATATCTACACACGAATCTGAATTCATCAGTTAAATTTAAATATTATAAATAGAAAAATAAATGGTGTGAGATCAGTAGATTGTAAAATTCTAAATTCAGGACAACTTGTGAGCATAGGCAAGACATTTCATTAGTTATTTTAGGATCATTGAGTCTTTATTGTCTCAATCCCTCCAACCATAAAACCCATATATATCTATATATATATATATATATATATATATATCACTACTGCACAGCCGGCCCAAATTTAACTTTAATATATAAAAATAATTTATTTTAGCATTTTCCTTTTGCTCGTCATAAAATGATTTGTAGTCGTAAAAGTATTTTAGATCGCGAATTTTAAAAGTCTTGCTTTCTTTTTAGATTTTATGCATAGTCAAATAGTGTTATATATAAACTGAGACGAAGGGAGTATTAAAAGATTGGTGTACATGTCTTCATTAGCCAAATTGGCAAGATCACTTGCACAAAATGACCGTAAACATCACTCACGACTCAATATATTGATCTCAAATTTTGTTAAATTTTATTTTAACATTCGAATTACGAGCTTTTTGTTCCAATTGAAGCATGAACATCTTATAAAGTGTCTCATCGACACTTTTCGATTCTTTTTGACAAAGCGTCTTTTAGGTGCTTAACTAAATAAAATATGTCATCTCCTTTATTATACACAACAATCTAACTAGCAATTCATGTGAACCTAATTGACTGGGCATGGAATTTAAAGAAGAAGAGAGGACTTTTAAGCTTGTAGTGTTAAATGAGTCACGAAGGAGTCACATATATTTTGTGTGGCACCGGTCAATTATAAAAGCCCATGTTAAAGTGAATGAGAGCAAAAATGTAAAAATCAAAATATGTATGGAAAAGTTACAACAAACTGTAAGGACAAAGATCATAGGACAAAGACCGTGGGATAATTAGTGAGGACGACAAATCCTAAAGATTGTCCCTTATATTAAGTAATATATATATATATATATATATATATATTAGGGACAAGAGTTCAACTTCGATATATATATGCGTTGACAATGAAAATTTGTTTTACATATTAGGTAAAATAAACCCACGACAACATGTGAGTATTCACACAAATTATGATATAATGACCTAAAAATAGAGTAACTAACAATATGTTATAACGTATGTTAAAGTATTCTGATAATGCAAAAATCATGTGGATATCAATGTGTATAAATTAAATCGTAAAGACAAAACTTTAATGTACTAATAGTGTAAAGTTACGTTATACCTTAGGGTTCGTTTGGTATGCGGGATAAGGTGGGATATCCCAGTATTAAGTTTGGTATTAATTTTATATTCTGTTTGGTACAAGCTGTAAAATTGTCCCAGGATAACTTTATACCTTGTACCAAATAGAGTATAAAATGAAGTCCAAAACTAATCCTGGGATATCCCACCTTATCCCATCATAGTTGGGATTATTTTATCCCACCTTTCAGATGGGATAAATTAGTCCCAAGACTATAATCCAAGGATTATAATACCGGGATAATTTAGTCCGCGTACCAAACCACCCTAAGTAAAATATAAAGGAAAACTTATGTGATATAACGATTTAGGCCCACTAATTATCCGTTTCAGCAATACTTTTTAAAATATTACAAAAAGTAGATATATCTTCTTTTTATAGCAGATTTTTACTGCATGTATGCACGCATGCATGTAATATATGTATGTATGACTATATGTATGTATATGTGCAAGCTAGTGTATGCGGTGTGTATGATATATGTTTTTTTTTTTTAAATATTGCTATGTTTTTAAGATTCAATGATATCGCCATAATTTATTATTAGGGACGTAAATAGTGCTATTTGTGAAAATTCCCTTAAAATAAACTCACAAGTCACAACAACAATTAACTATTATAGTGAACCAACAATTTTGGTTGAACCGTACAATCCTTCCAATCTATTCATTGAATTCTTAAAGGAACAGCCCATCATTTGATGCAACCAGCATGACAATGGTCCATGGGTTTTATTGGACAAAGACATAAAGGCCATCTGGTGAAACTATTGGCAACGGGATGGCCAAAGAGCTTAATAGATATTTTTTTAATATTTTTAAAATAATTTCATTTTGTAGCCTTATTTAAACTTATTTTAGCATATGTATAAAAACAGTATCATTATTGTATAGAATATGTATCACTACTGTATATGTATATAAAAATGTATCATTCCCTACAATATGTGTATAAAAAATATATCATTGTTGTATATATGTGTATAAATTTATTATATAATTATTATACACTTCACATATACACTTTTTATACTATATATATACACACATTATATGCATTTTTCTATATAATTTGTGTATAATAAATGCATACTCAGTGTATAATGTATACACACTAATTATACATGTATTATACACTATTTACACACAGACAAGGATTATCAGAGAAAAATGGAGACCTCCAAAAAAGTTTATCCTGCCAGATCTGTACCAAATGACCATAGATCTGATGATGTAACGATATTTACATAAACTCCGGCAACAGTTCTCCGACAAAGCAGCAAAACCCAAGCGACATAGATCTGGCCGGAGGAGTTCGAAGATCATGTCCTCCGGCGATTCAACTTGTGAGCCAACTAGGGTTTCAAAGAGCTGTCGATGGACGATCATAAAGAAGTGAATCAAAGAAGAGAAAAGAGAATAACAAATCTATGGTAGCAATGGCAATACTTTACAAGAGTTAGCCTATGGTAATTAGAATTGAGGTGGAAGGTACAGACCGACATAAATGTACACTAGAAGTGGTGTGTACACACAAGTATTAATGAGACCAAAAATTGGTAGCGGACATGTGGAAATAAAAAGGATATAAATTTTCTTGTTAAAGAATTAACTTGCATATAAACATTGAGAAAGTTCTACGTCAGCGGGGCATATGAAGGAGGAGGAGGAGTTGGAGAGAGAACACCGCACCAAGTACTAAAGTTGGGGAGAGAGAGAGAGAGAGAGAAGTGGCTAGGTATTGGCATTAATTTGCTCATAGAGTCCAATTCGGGTACTTATGACCATTTAGGGCTAAAGTTTGTCTTACATATTCCCTAAAAGTCACGTGGTGTCGTTTTTCCTTTATTAAAACGTAGTGGATTAACAATATGGTACTTAGACAAGTCGGAACATTCATTGGCCCAATGAGTAAAACAGGTCATATTTTGCCTTAGGGTTCAAGACAGACCTTATAGTTGATTCACTCAACTGAAATAATAGATTCGCCAAGTAAAAAAATTCTCTCCTATTCTACATTGCACAACAGTAAAAGCAAGAATCTATATAAGTCCCCAAATAAACAAAAGTCATCCATTCAAAATTCCTCCACTCTATTGTTTTACTACATTGTAGTCTCTCTCGAGAACCTTCTTCTTCGCTTCATTGTTCTTCTACAATGCAATCTCTTTTAAATTCTATCAGGAACTTTTTTCTACATCAGAGCTCGAGAATCACATCACTAAAGAAAGATGACAGATTGCCCGTTCTGCAGTAAAGCGAAGCAAAGCCTGCCCTCTAAACTGCTTCATGAGGAAATATTTCCCCATGCCAATGGAGAATGATTACCTAGCTGTTCATGTGATTTTTTTTTCCAGGTTTGGCTCATAGTGGACTCTAATGAAGCCTATGCCCCAAAAACTTAAGGCCCTAATTTTTTTTTAAATTAATACTAAATTTTATGATTTTATTTTCACTTAAATAATATTTTAGTTTATGAAGAAAAATTAAAAAATTAAAAAAAAATAAAAAAAGGAAAGAAAATTGCCTGCTTTTTATACTAAAATATTTTTGAATTTTAATTAAACTACTCATATCTTCATATTAGTAAATAAAATTTTATACGTCAACATCCAACGGATTGTTTGCAAACACATGGTTAACATCTTATTAAATTGAATTAATTCTTACCAATATAAAATCAAATTATCGGTATTCCTAGTTTTCAAAATTTGAAAAAAAAAATTAAAATATTGTTCACGAAAATCCAAAAGCAAAAAGAATTTATTCAATACAATAAGTTTCTTGAAACACTATCATACCATTATTTTCATTCCATTTAATTGTAAATAAAGATTTCGTATGTTTGTGCTATGACTTTTGACAAATTCAACCTTTTATTTGAAAAGAGGTTGACAATAAAATGTTTGAAGCAGAACAATAACTAGGTAGTTGTTCTTTATCAAAACTCCTTAAGGAATAAAAGTGAAGGAGAGAAGGTTAATTGAATAAAATTTACCTTGATTAGAAGTGTGAACTCGACATACTGAGAAGGAAGAAAAGTGAAGGACAGAATGTCAATTGAGATAAATTTAACTGCATATAACTCGGTGAAAAGAAAGATTATTATTGATCACCGGACAACAAAATTAAAATTTCCTATATTGCTAGTAAGACTGAGGCATCCCTATAGTCTTAGAATATATGTAAACAAATAAGTAACACTAACTACTTGATTGATAAAGGCTATCTATCCTTTCTCCTCTTGTCTATCCTTCCTACTTTCCTTTCTCTTCTTCTTACTTTTATCTCTTATGTACACCTCTTGATTAATTCTTTCACCAGATCAAGATCTAGAGAAATGACACTAAAAACAAATGTGTTATGCTTTCCACTTCTTGCGTCAAATAGCTTCGTTGCCCACCGGATGTTGTAGATCAGGATGTTACAACAAATCTCGCCGTGATGAAGTAAGTCCTCTCTAATTGTTCCAAAGACCCTTCCTACCTACTCCTAGTTAGTCTCCTTCATAATCCTTGTACTTCCATATTCTGGACATTTATCCTTAACCAGCTTAGTAAGCTATCCAAGCAAGATCTAGAGAAATGACACTAAAAAAACAAATGTGTTATGCTTTCCACTTTTCCACCACACATTGGCCCCATTTCGATCATCATTAAGTCCATACATCAACCACAAGAAAACTCAAGCTAATCTTTGCCTTGTTAGTAGCCTTTTATGTGCTATTAACCATCCTATAAAGCAATGCTTAGGAGTACTTACCTTATTCCATACCCATCTACTCCCATGCCATATTTCCATCTCTCTCTAAATACTTGTAAATATACCCAGTATTGGATGGTATATTTCCCGGTCAGAAGTAAAATTCAGCCACCCTTCACCCCATTGCTTACATACCCATGTATATTAAGGGAGGAAATTTCTCCTATTTTTTGCACAGTTTTTCCCTACTTCTCATGTATAAACAGTCCCCAGAGGAGAATGGTTAAGTCCACCGAAATTCATTTCCTCTTGATATACGAGTCCTTGTTGGTTCACCCACAAATTATCAGCTTTTTGTGCTATATTCCAAACATACTTTGCAATAACTGCTTCATTCCACACAATGTTATCCAAAATCCCTAGCCATCCCATTTTCTTTAAGTTCTACGAGGATATTAAACTGTGTCCCATGCCACCACACCGGGTGACTTCTTACGACATCTTTACCATCCCGTACGAGAAAATTCCTACATATTAGAATCGGCCTTTTTATCACCTCTTTTGGTAAAATGAATATGGAGGACCAAGCCCTTATATGTATATGTCATTAATGTTTTATTATTGTTTTTATTACCCGCACAAGCCGAACTCTATCGCCGTGTTCATAGACAAGTTTGCATCCATGCTCGAGCTTTTAGCCCCCTCCCCCCCATTTTGTTCATTTTCAATGTCCCGTCCATATGTCTAAGCGAGCAGAAGTGAGCTTTGTCGAGATTCGGTACCGCCAAGATATGTTTATAAAAGTAAGTATGTTTCAAACGTTAATGATTTTCTATGATTACGGTAGGACCACGTACAGAACTATATGTCCTCCAAGCACCTAAAGTACCTTTATTCCACTAAAGATGTTAGATCTTTCCTTTGCATTCCACTCCGGATGGTATATTTCCCGAGCTATTTGAAAACCCATGTTTGAATTTCTCCCACTTTTAAGATTAAGTACCGGCCAAGTCCACCAGTTACCCTTATAAACAACAACATATCATATTCCAAATATATGTGGTTCACACAATGCTATTAATGGCCTATCCCACTTTGGTTTTATGCCACCGAAACTAGCCGACATCTTTACCATCCTAGAGCATTTCCTCTTTTGGTAAAATGAATATAAAGGAGTATTCTTGTCGAGATATTCCATCTAGACAAGATGACAAAGGCTAGCTTTCGAAATGGGATCCCAAGATACCCCTTTCCCCTTTTGGTACCCCGTGGCCCGTATGTCCTTTGTCCCTTGAGAGTTGGGGACCATGCACCCTATTTGAAAACATTCAATGCTATACTATATTGAATTATTATAACACCCGCGAGTATTCGCGAGATATTATCCATCAATAAATTCATGGTTACCATACACCCCACCATTCAACCATTAAGGGCATTAACATCTGAAAAGTAATCGCACAAAGTCTTATTCAACAGAATCATATGCCTTTTTAAGGTCAGACTTATAAGAGCCAGGTAGTATTCTTTCTTCACATACAACCTTACTAGATCTTGGCAGACAAGTATATTTTGAACTATAATTCTTCCCTTCACAAATGCAATTTGGTTAGCAGATATAATGGTTGGTAGAATGTGCTTATTTATTACATATCACACTTAGAAATTATAAAGGGTATTGCAACAAAACCGGGTCTAAAATCTCCCACTCTTCGATGCTTATTCTTAATTCTTGTGATTAGACTTGTATTAATGGCTTTCAAGATGTTACCCGACCAAAAGTCCCGTATTGTTTTGGTAAACATCCTCACCCACCACCTCACCTATCTTTGTAAAACTAGCTATCAGCTCTTGTATCTCCATGTAATGCCCGTGGGCAATTATAGGTTATATTAGCTTTGATCTCCTGTATGGCCCTTGTCTTGCTTGTCTTATCTCCTCAGTAGTTATTCTCCTTCTTTGATCCTAGCAGTGTTCTATAAAATTCCACAAATGCATTCGCAACTTCACTTGGCTCAGTTTGCAGTTGGTTGTGGCCATCCTTGATTGTAAACACCCTATTTGCATTCCTTCTAGCCTTAAGTATGGCATGAAAGAACTTGGTATTTTGGTCCCCCTGAGTTAACCAAAGTACCTTACTCTTTTGCCTCAGGAACAGGTCCCTTGCTTTATTTCACTTCAAACATTCTTGCTCCAGCTTCTTTTCTTCAGAGATGAGCTCATGGTCTGTTGGATTTGTCTGTAGCTGCACTTGACATTCTGTAAGCTGTTGCATACTAAGATCAACCTTCTCCCCAACCTCACTAAATTTGTCTTTATTCAGCCCTCTTAATACACCTTTAAGCTTATTCAGTTTTCCCACCTGTTCATACATTTTGGTACCTTTTTTATCTGTTTACCATCCCTGTAATACTTTACTCTTATATTCAGGGTCTAGACTCCACATGTTGAAGTATCTAAACACATACTTATGCTTAACTCCACCTTCCCAGTTTATGATGCCTGGTGAATGATCAAAAAGTCCAGGACTCATGAAGTGCACCTCTGAAGCTGGAAGATCTGCCACCCACTCATTATTTACTAGGACTTTGTCAATCCTGCTATATATCCTCCTTTCATTGCTCTGCTTATTACACCAAGTATAAAATGCCGTAGAAAACTTAAGTTCGCCTCACTTCACAATCAGCTGCACATTCTCTAAACTCTCTAGGTTTAGACATGGTAACAGGACTACCAATCCTTTATTCCCTGTCTAATACACAGTTAAAGTCCCCCATAATTGCCCATGGACCTTCGATTTGTCCATGTATTGTTCTGAGGTCTTGCTAAAGTCCCCTTCTTAGTGCCATGTCATTGAAGGCATACACTATAATCACATGAAACCTCTGTTTTGTACCCCTATGTGTCACTCCACAATGTATTACCTGGTCTGTTACTTCCTTTATATCTACCTCATAAATGTGAGGTTTCCACAACATCCAAATTCTGCCCCTAGGACGCTTACTCAAATTTATACTGAACAACCACCCATTGCACAAGTTAAGAGAGGCTTGGTTAGCCTTTGGCCTCTTAACCTTTGTCTCCAGCAAACCAAACAACCCTACTTTTTCTTTGTGCATAAACACCTGCATTTCCTTTTGCTTGACTGGGTTATTTAGTCCACTAGAGTTCCAAAATCCCAATCTATCTATGAGGTTGGGGGTCACCCTCCACCCCTATGCCATTTTCTGGTATTGTTCCACCTTGGTTCTCTATAGGGACTGAGGAGCTTGGTACATATACTTCCTTTTGTGTCGGTTGATCATTTCGAGACTGGACTCACATAAAGCCCCATATCTATTCTTCATATTCAGTTCTCCTGGTTTTTCACCCTCCTCCCTTTTAGTATACCTTGTGCAGCTTGATAATTCCTTCCACCTTTATTGTGAACAGGTCTGCTACCTCTTGCCGTAGGAGCTAGATTAGCCTCTTTTGCCTATTCCTTCATTTTTCCTTCCTTTCTTTCTCCTCCTTCATATGTTTCCTACACTCAGTTAATTCATGCCCATAGTTCTTGCAATTTGGACACAAAGCAGGCTTCTATTCAAAGACTACCTCCTGTTCAATTATGCATCCATTCTCATTTTCAAATGTCACACTCGAGGGGTACGATTGATTGATTGTTACTTCCACTAGGACCCTAGCATATGTAAGCCTCTCTTTCAAAGTGGTTGCGCTATCTGTACGCATTAGTTTCCCCACTAGCCCCGCTATCTTTGCTAACGCTTTTGGTCCCCAATATTTGATATCCAACCGTACTAATCGTATCCATATCGGTATCTTCTCCATTGCCTCTTTAGTAAGCTCCATCCCAGGTTTTCATGGTTTCACAATTACTGGTTTGGAATCAAACATTTGGATACCCTGCTCTATAGCAATATTCGTCGATTCAATTATTTCAAATCAAACTAAGAACACCCCTCTATTCACCTGTGCTACTTTCTCCACACCTAATTGTCCCCAAATTCTCCTACATAATCCTTCCATGATCGATTGAGGTGGGTTCGATCCTAATACGTAGCATACCACAGCTGTTGTCCAATACGCAACCTCCTCCTGAATATCTTCTGTCGTAATTTTCACCTTTGGCGTGACCTTCTATGTTGTTAGGTCAATTTCTTCCGCAATTGGGATTACCCCGACTATGTTACTCCAATTTATCTCAGGGTTAACCGAATTAGGCACACCTGTTATTGTACTCTTCTGTTCTGTTTCCACCCTATCAACCCATGATTTAGGGCTGGCAACCCCCGTGCTTTCTTTGTTTGTGTACGCCATCGTCGTTACCGCCGGAGTATTCAAGCTTAGCAGTTCCAATGGCGAAATTCCTCGCAATTCATTAATACTCTCTGTTTTCTTTGCATCAGTTGATTTTGGTACTTTCTTCCCCGTTGAATTCATTTGATTATTATGTTGCGTCATTGCATTCCTTTCCCCAGGCTTTGATTTTCCTGCCATCAGCGTGAACTGAAGGAATCTCACATTCTAGAGAGAGATGAAATGACTCGAAATCAAACAAAGATAATCGAAGTTTTAGAGAGAGAAAATGAGAGAAGAGAGTAATCTTATTTCATGGTTATTACTATAACTAATTGCTTATAACAAGCTGCTTATGACTGACAAATGTAACAAAAAATATATCTATATATATATATATAAGGTCCCCAGTTTAAAAAGAGTCCTCCCTCTTCAACTTCTCTTTTCAATCAAGAACTTCATTACACCAGTGCTTGTGAGACATTTCATGGTCGTTGTTGAAAAATGTAAAGGTGATCGCACCCAAGTCGCTTCGGCGCTTGATGGAAGAAGCCAAGGCTATGGAAGAAGACCACAAGGGTGGGGCATGGGGCATTGTCGAAAAATTGAGGGCCTCAGTCCAAAAATTGGAAGCAGACCCTAATCCCGCAACAACTATTTTGGTGACCATTCGCCGTTAGAATTTTGTATTTCCTTTTTATTTTGCTTTCTGTAATTTCTTGAGGCCTAACAAATGCAATAATTGTTTTTATTAATGTTTCCAGATCATTTTTTTGGTTAATCGAATACTTCTTAACATATTAGCTAAGGCTTTTGTACCAATTACTTGTCTCGAGTTAACACCCGTTAAAGGATCATTATAAAAACCTACAAGTCTTTCATAAGCAGTGCCCATTAGATCAACAAAATAAGTACTACATACGAAAGGTGGGGGGGGGGGGGCGAGAAGAGTTTGGATTGTTGCCTTCCTCCTTCTTTTGCTAGCAGGTCCGCCACCTTATTTTGTTCCCGGTAGTTATGATTTAGTACTGGATTTCCCAGCTCCATGATTAAGGACCTGCATTAAGAGATAATATGGTTATAAGCAGGTGTCCATTTTTTAGCATAGTTATTACCTATGTCGAGTCAGTGCTAATCTCGATGGGTTTTAAATTATGCTCCACAGCTAGTCGAAGTCCCTGCATAAGAATGGTTAGTTCAGCAAGATTATTTGTAGTGTGGGGTAATCCTTTCATGAACCTAATTACCCACCGACCATGGCAATCTCTTATAACCCCTCCAATTCCTCCCCTCCCAGGATTTCCAAAGCATGAGCCATCAGTGTTTGAGCTTATATTGGTTGGGTTCCGGGGTTTCCCATTTGATGGATATTCTAATTCTAGCTAGTCCTGACTGTGGGACTGGGGGTGAATACTAGGAAGAATTCGATGGCTTGGCTATATAGGTGAGTAAAGGAGGGGTGATCATGTTTGTTGTTGAAAAGATTGTGGTTTCTATTCAGCCAAATGCCCCAGAATAATAATGGGAGTTGATTTTCCCAGCGGATAAGATGGTCAAAATCATGTTTTCTAAGTCTGCTCCAGCTATTAATCAGGTTGGAAATATCACTGGAGGTGGTGGTGGTAGAAGTATTTGTGGACTGTGGTATTATGTTGGAAAACATTGTGCCAGAATTGTTTGCTAATACCACATTCAAAGAAGATGTGATTTTGGGTAAAACTGAGGCAACAACACTGTTTTCAGATCATGACTATTAGTAGTAGTTATATCTTGGGTAAAATTTAAAAATGATTCTTGTTTCTTTTTAAATATATTTGAAAACTCTTGTATTAAAGCTAATATGAATGCTCAATGTAAGTCTAACGTGTGTGGTTTTATATCACCATTCTGGGTATACCTCTTCTGTAGTACATAATGTTTAGCCTTTTTTTGACGGTGGAAAAGATTACTATCAACTCGGCCTGTTGTGATATCAACCTTATAAAGTGCTACTGCAGTATTCTTCTTTAGATATTTTCAACTTTTTCTTTTCCTTTATTTTAATCTTTAGTTTTCGGCAGTTGTTTATAGGAGGGAAGTTTAGGTGTTTAATTAGGTTAGTAGTGTTCCTTCTGACAGCTATGTAATAATCTTTTCTTAATTGACTTTGAAATTTACCAATCATGACGTGCTCTTATCAGTTGTAACCTGGTATTTAGCATATGGTTGTTCCCCTTGGCATATGAAGGATTATTTTTTCTTTTTAAATATATTTGAAAACTCTAATATTAAAGCAAATATGAATGCTCATATCGCAGTTGAACTTAAGAAAAATGAATTACTTGGAACTTTGGTGCACAATTCAATAAAAGTTATGAACAAATTGTCGAGAAATTCCCAATAAGAAGTATACTTTTGAGAAAAGCAACTCAACATTTGGTCATAATAAAGTTAATACGGGAACATTTTTAAAGAAGTGAATAGATAATTACAGTAACAAATTTACATTTAATTTATCACCCATTAGTTGCCCTAATCAATCAAGACTGAAACAATAAGAGGGATGTATTAATTATCAGTGCAAGCTTTACAAAACAAGGACAACTATCAAGTCAGTCCTTCACCCGTATGAAACTAGAAAGCAAGAAAACTACTATTAGTAAGCTAATTACAAAGAGCTCACAAACTCAAACAATCTCCTATTGTTTCTACGACGGATGCATAGTCTTCATTTCATGCAGCAATGCTTCTTCTTGGCTCTATCATGATAATGACTAGTGTTCCTTTCAATCCACACCCCATAGACTACAGTTGCAAAACAAGCTTTAAGTAGCACATCTTGGGGTCTTCTAACTACCGGAGATAGAGGTTTTTTCCACCGACATTCAGTGAGAAATTTGTGCTATAAAACATAATTTTCCCCACTTCATTCCCACCGAACGTCACTCACTTGAAAACACATTTTTAAATGATTCCATCAAACGCCGGGAAATTTTATAATTTTTCCGTGTAAAAATACTACTATTTAGGTTTTTTCCTACTGGCACTCAGTGAGAATATCTACTGAACATTTTTCAGTGAAAAAATAGTGATTTTTTAGTAGTGTCTACCTCTTCCTGCTTCAGAGATCCATTGTGCCTCATTCTTCCATGACATATTAGTCCTTCTACTCCTTGGCCAAGGTAAAATGCTCTGCCACAACTCCTTAAAGAAACTGCAGTCAAACAAAATATGCTGATTCTGGGAAATTTTTGCATAGCACGCATAGCCCATCAATCCTCATACCCCACTTTCAGAGAATATACTGAGTCCTTAGTTTACCATGAAGTGCCACCCAAAGACAATATTTGTTGACCTTGGAGTTTTGCCCATGGGGCAAGCGGTGTCAAATGTTCAAGATCACCCAATTTCAAAACCATTCCGGTAAATCACCCGGCCCAATCTTTACAAACTTAGCTGGCCGAATTCACTTTTTACTCTTTCTAGCCGCATGCATAAATTATACTCCAGCTATACACGTTTATGCATATATTATACATACACCGATTATTTAAGCAGTTGTGCAGGCGGTTATTTAGGTTAATTCTTCTAATTTTTCTTGTAAAAATAACGGGGGATGTTCAATGTTTGGATATGTTTTAAAATTTAGCCACCTATTGCAACGTAATTGGAAAAAGAAGAAGTTAATTTGTAGTGTGAAACTAAAATTTGGAAAAAGTTTCACTGGCTAAAATACTGAAAATTGAAATTAAAGCTCTCACATGTGAAACTTCAGTACAATGGTTTGGCTTTTAATAGACCAGACTAGCAAGCAAAGTATTGATACCATGGTAAAGGTGTTTGATAGGTTTTTTTTACCAGCATTCCAAAACTTGAAAAATGAGAGGCAAATTTGTTATCTTCAGAATTCTTTCGGTTCGGATTGTACTTTACATCATATGTGTTTGTGTTCTTTATTTTTTTCTACTAATATTGTTGTTTTCTAGCACAACAATAAAATAATAGATTATTTATTTTAACATTTTTGTTCAATCATGGTCACCTCAACTTATCCTATAATTAGCAAAGGCTCCATTTTCACTGGGGAAGTGTTACTTATGTTTTTATCATTCCGTATCCAAAATTAGTTGATTCACTAAATTTAAAGTTGCGTCAAACACCATTAAGGGGAATAAAGCACCAGTCACCAAAAATTTCTCTATTTTTAAAACTTGAACTATCAAGTGATATAAAATCTTGCTATCATGTACCTCGGATTAAAGTTACTCATTTGTGTGGATGCTTTAAAGGATATGGTGCAAATAGAAAAGTTCGTACACAATATATTATTTTAAGTTGTGACTATGGTAGATCTATAAGTGAATACAAATGACTCCTCATGTCCTTCGTATTGTTGAAGTGTATAACCATCTCATCTAAGAATTTAAGTTATTGGAAAGAATACCTTTTTTAATTACTTCATATTATATCTACACATACTACTCATAGGAAAAAGGCAATGTCATTTTGGTGCTTAGATTAAAGGAAAAATATTTAAATGTATCGTAGTATTTGAAGTTACTCAATTTTGTTATCCGTTGCATTTTTTTTTTAAATCTATTTATATAACAAATCATGACGTATTTGCTCATGTTATTAATAGAGCTTCAACATGAAGTGAATAGACTTCGCGTATTCAAATAATTTGACAAAAAATGTTTAAATTTCCCTTTAACTTTAGACTATGATTTATAATTACCTTCAAGCTAGAGCTGTTAGTGGTAAATGGCAAAAATGGAACTTCTCCCTAACAACAAAGTAATACGAGATCAAAAGTCAAGCAGAGTTTTACTCAAAATTGTTCCTTATCTATGGGAGTAGGTCTATTTTGGTCCTTTAAATAAAATCTTGAGCACTTTTAGTCTCTTAAATTTGCTAAAGTGGAGCATTTTGGTCCAACTAACAAAATGGACCAAAAAACACGACAAAAACCAACATAGAAAAATCAACCGACTTTCGAACCGACCGAAAAATCGCATAACTTGGTCTGTTTGATCCATTTTTCTTTTTAAAAATGAAACAGACTGAGCTTAATCGTTATTTTGCACCAAAAAAAAAAAGAAAAGAAAAAGAAAAAGAAAATGCCTAAGCTCAGCCGATTCATCGGTCGGTTTATTTAAAAAGTGTGAACATAGTTTTGACCAAAAGAGGATGGAGTTTGATTTCTTTTTTCTTTTTTTTTTTAATTTTCCGGGTGCAAAATTGACCAGGCTCGATTGGTTTATCCAAAAAAGTTCGAAAAAGAATTAGGATCAAATCGATCGAGTCGGCTGGTTTTGCGATTAGTCTGAAGGTCGATCAAATTTTGCCGTGCTTTTGGTAGTTACCGTTGTAGTTTTTAAGTCCATTATGCTAGTTGGACCAAAGACGCTACACTTTAACAAACTCAAGGGACAAAAGATGCTCAAAGTTATATTTGAAAAACCAAAATAAACCTACGTCAATACATAAGTGACAATTTTGTCTAAAATCTCACAAAATGTTACAAGTTTCGAATAAAATAAGGATAAAATTTGAATATTTTGCCTAGATTAAATTAAATAAACCTAAAAGATAAAAGAAAAGAAAAGAAAATATGAAAAAAACAAGGAAAATAGAAAAGGAAAAATATCCAAACGCAGGAGAAACCCAGGAGCCACAAACAACAAGAGGGTGACTGACAGCAAACCAAATCAGGAAAAAACACAAAAGAATTAAGATTAGAGAAAATACCCTCTCAAGTAATTGTTTTTCTTAGTTCTGTACATACAAAAAGTTGCAATTTTGGGTGCCCTTAAAAGAATGGCAGTAAGAACACCCATAACAGGGATAAGTATGGCTTCAGCACCCTCTATTTCATCTTGTAATAGGGTGTTTGTTGTTGTTAAGGCACCACCTTTTAGAGCTTCTTTTTTTGGTCAAGGAGGTAATGTTCTGTTTTAGTTTACTTTGCATTGAACTGTGGACAAAGGCATGATTTTTATTCAGTTTTATGTTATTACTGAAATTGGGGTTTCTTGATTTGCTTTATTGATGCTAAAATTTGCTAGGATTAAAAATTTCAGACCTTTATGTTCAATTCTTTATTGGGTTTGGAGGCCCCTTTTAGTTTTTACACTTATAGTTAGTGTCCAGTTTTTGTTTCTAGACTGTGGCATTTATCAATTCACTTATGTAAAGATGCAGTCTTTTAGTTTTGTACATACAAAAAGTTGCAATTTTGGATACCCTTTTGTTTGGTTCTGTAAAAGAATGGCAGTAAGAACACCTATAACAGGGATAAGTACGGCTTCAGCACCTTCCATTTCATCTTGTAATAGGGTTGTTGTTTTTGTTAAAGCGCCGCCTTTTAGAGCTTCTTTTTGGTCAAGGAGGTAATTTTAGAGCTTTCTGTTTTAGTTTACATTGCATTTAACTGTATACAAAGACATGATTTTTATTCAGTTTTATGATATTACTGAAATTGGGGTTTCTTGATGCTAAAATTTGCTAGTATTGAAAATTTCAGACCTTTCTGTTCAATTCTTTACTGGGTTTGGAGGGCCCTTTTAGTTTTTATACTTATAGTTAGTGACCAATTTTAGTTTCTAATCTCAAACTGTGGCATTTATCAATTCACTTATGTAAAGATGCAGTCTTCTAGTGTTGTATATACACCAACAACACCATACCCAGTGTAATCCCACAAGTGGGATCTGGGGAGGGTAGGATGTACGCAGACCTTATCTCTACCTTTGTGGGATAGAGAGGCTGTTTCCGATAGAACCTCGGCTCAAAAGAAATGTAATCGATGCAGGAATGTAGTAATAGTGTTGTATATACAAAAAGTTGCAATTTTGGGTACCCTTTTGTTGGTTCTGTCAAACCAAAATGGCAATTAGAACACCTATAACAGGGATAAGTATGGCTTCAGCACCTTCTATTTCATCTTGTAATAGGGTTGTTGTTTTTGTTAAAGCGCCGCCTTTTAGAGCTTCTTTTTTGGTCAAGTAGGTAATTTTATTGCTTTCTGTTTTAGTTTACTTTGCATTTAACTGTACACAAAGACATGATTTTTATTCAGTTTTATGTTATTACTGAAATTGGGGTTTCTTGATTTGCTTTACTGATGCTAAAATTTGCTAAAAGACTGCATCTTTACATTAAGCGAATTGATAAATGCCACAGTTCACATTAGTTTACTTTGCATTCAACTGTATACAAAGACATGATTTAATTCTGTTCTATGTAATTAATGAAATTGGGTTTTCTTGATTTGCTTTATTATTGCTAAAATTTGCTAGTATGGGATTTAATCTTGGAAATTTTAGAACTTTCTGTTCAATTCTTTACTGGGTGGAGGCCCTTTTCAGTTTTAACACTTTTGGTTACTGTGCCTTTTCCAATTTTTTGTTTCTAATGTGAACTATGGAATTTATCAATTCATTAATGTAAATATGCAGCCTTTTAGTTTATTTTATATCTTTAATTTTTGTTTTTGTAATGTCTGATTTGATTAGAATTTGTGAACCAGTTCTCTTATAAGATGTAGACTGTTAGAAGCTGGTTGAAGCACTGCTATTTTGTTCTATTTTGCTGCTTTGCGGTTGGTTATTCATACTTCACCAAAATGGATAGTGCAGTTGAATTTATCAATGTTAAGGTTTTTGTTCGAATGTGAATGGATGTATTTTTCATCTTTCTGTAGGATGGTGTCGATATAGACATAGGCCCTTTAGGTGCTAATGAAGTTATAAGACCATGGTAATATCAAGTCTAGGCATCGATAGATTTGAGGACTTGAAGGAAGTCTCTCAACTACTTGTCGGTGTTCAGGGTGTTCCAGGATTTGTCTGGAGAAAGGGAACTTTGCTAATTGAGGTGTGAAAAAATAGCTATAGGAGATTTGCAACGTAAATGTGTTGAACTTTCTGAATGGTATAGGAAAGAGAAAATGATGTTCCACCTCGAACTCTCGTACATCTAGACTATTGATTTGGTCGATTCCGCAATTTTCTCTTAAAAAACATCTTCTAGATGGCTGTTACGCTCCCCAACTCTTCTGTTCTTTTGGTGTACCTGCATAAACATGACATACATTGATCTTGCCCTGCATGTATGTGTTATCTTTGCACTTCATCATGTTAAATTGATGCAGACACTTGCTAAAGTCATACCAGCTAAAGTATTATTGAACAGCCTGAGAAGGAGGAACATCTTGGACTAGACAATATAGACTCAAGAACAATCACGTTCTTTTCTTTGGCTTATGGACTGAATAAAAGGGGATAATAATTCTTTATCAAAAACTAAAAGGGGATATGAATCCCTGGATGAGTCATTTTTTAATGTATCAGGGTCTCGTCCTGCGTTTGATTAATTTAGGATAAAACTCCAGATAAGAAAACATGTTTAGTTAGGGTATTTGTTGTTTTGGTGATTAAAATCTTGTGGATATTAAAGGATAGCCCAGTGCAGTAAGCTCACACTAAGTGCGGGGTTGGGGAAGGGCCAGGCTACCGTGCATTTTGTGCACATGTTGATCTTCCAAAATTATAATCTTGAGAGACTCTCATCTTGATTCTTGAGGTTCTTTTTTGCTCTTCCACTTGGGATCAAGTAGCCACTTATATTAGGATAAGAAGAAACTCAGGATGACTCATCCTGGATACACTGTTTTCATTAAAAGACAGGATTATGGGATGAGCTATGTCAATGCCAACTCATCCTACTGACCAGCCCTCCACTCCCCATCTTAACTTTAGATTAGATTAAACTAGCTTTACATATAAGACATGATTCACTCATTACAACAATGAAATATTATATAGTTACATCCTTGCTTTCATTCTTGTTAGTTGTATCCTTGCATCTGTATCAAATATTTTACCCATTTCCCTTATCGTAATTATAGATGTTATGGCAAACTCAATACTTCAGCATGCATTACTGATCAACGCTTGTGGCCTAGGCAAGTAAGGTGCTCCAAATTAACCTACACGAGTTTTAGATTCCGTTCTAAGTCAACCCACATATACCATTGATGATGTATGATTGTCATGCATTCTCATTAAGTCCTATAAAAGTCTTTGCACTTTTATCATTCTTTGCAGATGTCAACATTCTTACCATGGCTGGCCAGTCTAATAAGTCCGTTTAGAAATTTATGCGCTTTTGGCATTCTTCGAGGGTGCCATAGTGGCTAGTGGCACAGTCCCTTCTCTGTCATATTTCCACTTGTGCTATAAAAATGCTGAGGTTAAGCCTCTATACAAGAAACTTTGGCTTTTACCTGTATGTAGATGTAGCTCCATTTATCTTGGGTATATAGAAGCAAATTGTTTTATAGTTAGCATTTACTCCACTGTTTTAGCATGGTTTCTTCTGAGGAGTAATTAATGTGCTGGTCAATATTCACCTTCAAATTTGGTCTTACAATCGAGAACTACTGCTCTTGATGTTTAAGCTTTATTCAGCCTTTTACTGTTTGATGAAAAACATTATTTAAGGTTGACCCAATTGGTACCATATCAAAGCTCTATGTATACAGCGGGTGGACATTTATACTTACATATTTGACCAATAGACATAAATTTGAAGGACTAGATATTTAAGTTTTCCATCGTATACCGTTCTTCTTATGCCAAACTAGATCTAAGGTGTTCCTAGTAAACTAGCAGGTTCCTCCTCAGTTTAATCTTCTTTCATTAGTCTGCTGGAACCCCTCCCCTTCCGTAGCATTTATTTGCTGACAAATTGTAATCACTTGCAGTGGGAGCTCTAAAACTTGCTGGGCTACAGCTTACTCGTTCTAATAGATCCAGGTGTAACAGTCATGGTGGGGGTGCCCTTGGAGCTCGTATGAATCTATTTGATCGGTTTGCTAGAGTTGTCAAGGTTATTTGGTCCATGATATTTCTCATTCATTAGGCTAATTCTATGTTTTGTCTCCTAAGACTTGTTCTCAACTCAGATGTTATTCTCTTTTATGTGTTATGTAGTCATATGCAAATGCACTTGTAAGCACATTCGAAGACCCAGAGAAGATCTTGGAACAAACTGTGCTGGAAATGAATAATGATTTGATAAAGCTGCGACAAGCTACAGCACAGGTAGTCTCAGATCTTTTCCTATATATGGTTTCAGAGATAGAAGATATTGGTTCAACCTACGTAGCGCCTAATGTGATTGAGATATCATAGTTAAGGAAGTGAAAAAAAGTTTGATGCTTTGCCTTTCTCTGAAGGTCTTGGCTTCACAGAAGCAGTTGGAAAACAAGTATAAAGCTGCACAACAAGCTTCTGAAGATTGGTAAGTGCTAGGGAAATCTAGTTCGTCCTGTTTGTATTAGCTGTGGTTTAATTTTGCTTCAATCCTAGGTATCGTAGAGCCCAGCTTGCTCTTGGAAAGGGGGAGGAAGACCTTGCTCGTGAAGCTCTCAAAAGAAGAAAATCTTATGCTGTAAGGCAAATTTTTTGTGGGAAAGTTTTCAAGAGTTCAGCTTTGTCAAAAAAAAAAAAAAAAAAAAAAAAAAAAAAGTTTTCAAGAGTTCAGTTGGTTACTATATAGTGTTTAATTAAAACGGTGTTCTCGTGGAATTGGAAGTTATCTTATCATTCCGGTTACTGGGAATTTTATATTGCCCTCATTTGATTTTTCATTTTTTTGTGTTCATTTTAATATTTAGATGTCCTCGATATCATATAAGAATAGAGCAGAGTTGACCTAGGAGTTAGATTCGGTTTGATGAGTTACGTTCTTGAGTGACATGACTTATGTATTTGCTGGTAATGAAGGACTTGAATTACTTTTCAAACTTTGTTATTATCCCTTAAAGTCCGTCAACACCCAAGGGTGTGACCTAGTGGTCAATGAGGTGGTGAAAACCTTGGAGACCAAGGTTCAAACCTCAGTAAAGACAGTACACTAAGTGATTTATTTACATCTGCTTAAGTCTTGGTGGGCAAAGTTACCCGGTAACTGATCCCAAAAAAAAAAAAAAAAAAAAAAAAAAAAAAAAAAAAAAAAAGTTACCCGGTAGCTGTGCTGGTGGGCGATAGCCGTTACTCATTGGAATAGTTAAGGTGTGTGCAAGCTGGCTCGGACACCATCATAAATAGAAAAAGAAAGTCCTTCAAGTTTTCGTAATGGAAAAGCAACAATGATGTTGTATTTGTATAGTAACCTCAAAACTGTATGCCACACTTGTATGTCTAGTTTTTTGTATTATTATTTCGTAAAGGCTATTATTTTCACCCAGTGTTATATATTATACAGCCAAGTTTCATGTCTTAATAGAAATAAGGATTCTTGAATCCTTGATTGATGTTGGTTCATTACATTGTTTTCAAGTGTAGGTATTGACCGACTTCAGGTGAATTTGGATAGTGATTGATAAAATTTTATTATTATTGGGATCCGCAACTTCTTAATCATATGTAACATGCAAGATTGTTTAGCTCCACAAATTAAAGAGTCTTATGGTGTCCTTTTCTCCTCTATATCTCAGTAGATTACTTCTTTGAGCTTGAGATGTCAAATTGGATGACTTAGTAAAAGACTAGTATGTTTTAGCATCAGGTTCCCTGTTTCCCAAGAAAAGAAAGAAATATTTGAATAAGGGAAAAAGGGTGGGATGGATTGAAAAAGCTCGTTCAGATTTTGAACTTGAAGATCTCTGTACCAAGGATGCGCAAATAATGCCACATGCTATCATTTCTTGATTGCTTTACAGAGTGTCTGCTTAAGAGGATAATGAAGTGAAATGAACATCATGACAATTATGTCTCGACTTTGTGTTCACTCATGTTTGAATTATGCAGGATAATGCAAATGCCTTGAAGACTCAACTTGAACAGCAGAAGACTGTAGTTGATAATCTGGTCAGCAATACACGGGTGTGTTCCTAACCTTTTTTTTTATCAGGGATGCTTATTATTCTGGTGTAGTAGCTTCTTTAACAAAAAGCTAAGGAAGATATGATGCTTTGATTGCTCATTCGTATGATTTACGTGTACATATACATGTTTTTTCGCTTGATAAAAAAGTTTGTTCTTATAGCCCCAGGGCTTAGTTCAAGTGGCAAAGGTTGAGGCCATGCGAACTAAGCCTAATATTTAAGTGAGAAGGATAGAGGGGAGAGCCCATTGTCCCCGAGTTTTGAGAGCTGTGATTGGTTCTAAGGGTTGGCCCCAGATGGATTTCTCGGCCATAATTTCTTTTAAGAAGTTTGTTCTTTAATCTGCGCATTTTTTGGGGATATTTATCCTATGTTACATCAAGCAACAAATTTTACCAAAATCTCGGTCTTGCACATTATGTTAAAATGAATTGGAACTTTTGTCTTTGACTGTTATCATCTCTCATTTGACAGCTTCTGGAGAGCAAGATACAGGAAGCAAAATCAAAGAAGGATACTCTGAAAGCACGTGCTCAGTCAGCAAAGTCAGTTCCATGCCTTCTCATCATTTCATGTTTATCCTGAATTATAAATATCCAGGGCTCACACTTTTGGTTATACCTCTTGTAAGGGGCATTTCCCCCGACTTATCAATAAAATTATCACGTCATAAAAAATATGTGGCTCATAAAATTGTCACGCTTAATTTATTTCTTTTCAAGAAAATGACTATGAGGTTTATCATTTAGGACGGCAACCAAAGTAAGCGAGATGTTGGGAAATGTAAATACAAGCAGTGCCCTCTCAGCCTTTGAAAGAATGGAAGAAAAAGGTTCTGACACACACTCCACCCTCTCTTTCCCATTCCTCTTTTGCTTCCAATTTCAGATGCTTACTTTGCTTCTACTTTAAATATTTTTTGTCTTGTAGTAATAGCTGTAGAGGTTGATTTTTTGCCCGCCTGTACAAACAATAAGACTGAGTGCTGATCATAGAAGCCTCTTAAAAATGACCTTTACTCTACTCCTTAGCTTCTCTGAGTAATTATTTGTATATCAATCGAAAGATGGTCCCTAAGTATGTTTTCTCTTAGAAGTTATTCACTGAATACAGGCTTTGCGAATCCTGAGCTCAGCTGTCATTGCTCATAAAAGAAAGACAAAACACTAGCAGGATTAATGTTAAGGATAAAAGGAGGAAATATGATAAGGTACTCATGTCAGAGATCATTTTGCAATTTTGGGGATAAAAACACGTGCTAATCAAGATCAATACCTTATTTTGAAAATAAATAATTTGAAGTGTGCCAAAGGACGTTGGTATGTAGTGTTCTTGTCGTAAAGCCTACATATTTTTGCACAACTGTTTAGACACGTGTCTAGTTGCTGAATAATTCTGCATCAAAATTAGTGCATTTTGTCTATTATAGGTCCTTTGCAGATGCACTCGAGATGTCCTCTATTGTGGATTTTCATCTCCGATATACATAATTACACGCAGAGTTAAGCCTACATATTTTTGCACAACTATTTAGACAATACTTACTGCATCAAAAACAATTTATTCTTCTGTCCTCTATTGTGGATTTTCATCTCCGTAAATAATTTTATATTTAACCTATTCTTCTGCGCAAAATAATTTTA
Organism: Lycium ferocissimum; assembly: GCF_029784015.1. Taxonomy (NCBI): domain Eukaryota; kingdom Viridiplantae; phylum Streptophyta; class Magnoliopsida; order Solanales; family Solanaceae; genus Lycium; species Lycium ferocissimum. The sequence continues at coordinate 5,033,208 of NC_081347.1, forward strand.
TACTTGCACTTGATTGCCCCCACCCCCCAGCCCCCCACCACCACCACCACCAACACACACACACAGAGACACACAGAGACACCCTTATTTGGGGTAACAAGGCGATATTTGCACTTACTGCGTGATTGTTGCATGTTGAAATCTTCTACGACCGAGTGTTGGAAATAAGAATTTGTTATCCTGGATATAATTCAGATGAAACTATGGAGTCACTTCTCCTAGTCACGTGCTAAAGTATTTGTGGGTGATTAAATGACTGTCTTACTTTTTCTTGATTTTCCGTAGTTTTGACTATGGAGTCTCAAGCTGATGCTCTTAACCAGTTAACCAGTGATGAGCTTGAAGGAAAGGTAATTAGTTTTTTCTATTGCATTACCTTTTTAAGGTCATGTGCTCTCTCTCTCTCTCTCTCTTTTCATGTGCTCTCTCTCTTTCACAATTTACTATCCATTACCTATTATTTTCCTCTTAATTTTTTTTTTTTTTGTGGCTTTTGATTGATCGATGAGACGCGACGCGGGGTGAACGCCAATGTGGAGGTTTGGAGACAGTTCCTGGAGTCGAAAGGGTTAAGGTTGAGTAGGACAAAAATAGAGTACGTGGAGTGCAGGTTTAGTGCGGTGATGAGTGACACTGATGTGGAAGTGAGGCTCAACTCACAAGTCGTCTTGAAGAGAGAGAGTTTCAAGTATTTGGGGGCTATAATTCAAGGTAATGGGGAGATTGACGAGGATGTCACATATCGTATTGGAGCAGGGTGGTTGAGATGGAGGCTCGCATCTGGTGTCTTGTGTGGTAAGAAGTGCCACCAAGACTTAAAGATAAGTTCAACAGAGTAGTAGTGAGACCGATGATGTTGTATGGGGTGGAGTGTTGGCTAGTCAAGAACTCTCATGTTCAGAAGATGAAAATTGCAAAAATGAGGATGTTGAGATGGATCTGTAGGCTAACTAGGAGAGATATGGTCAGAAATGAAGAGATTCGGGACAAGGTAGGGGTGGACTCCGTGGCAGAAAAGATGCGGGAGGCGAGACTGAGATAGTTCGGACATGTCCAGAGGAGAGGCACAGATGTGCCGGTGAGGAAGCGTGAGAGGCTGGCGATGGAGGGTTGGAAGAGAGGTAGAGGAAGGCCGAAGAAGTATTGGGGAGAGGTGATCAGGCAGGATATGACTAGTCTTGCCTTATCAATTACATGACCCTAGATAGGAAGGTGTGGAGGTCGAGGATTAAGGTAGAAGGCTAGTAGTAGGATTAGTAGTACCTCCCTTTCTTGCTGGAACAATATTATTTCCGTCATTTTCTTGTATTTTTATTTTAGCATTCGCACATCTCTTATTCTTAGTTTTCTATTGCTACTTCTTGTCCTTTCTACTTTAGTTTTCTTGCTATTCTGATATTACTTCTGTGTTACTTGAGCCGAGGGTCTATTGAAAACAACCTCTCTATCTGCCAAGGTAGAGGTAAGGTCTGCATACACTCTACCCTCCTCAACCCCACTTTGTGGGATTACACTGGGTATGTTGTTGTTGTTTTGACTTTCTTGATCTTCACTTCTTAATCATTCTTATTTGGAGATGTGGCTAACTTCTTGTTGTGCTTTTCCTTATTATTGCCAAAATTGAAAGTGATCCATTGTAAATAGCCTCACTTTCCATTTTCACCTTTTATAACATATGTAATTGGTGAAAAATATGTTTTTTTTTTTTTGGGTACTCATTTCTCGTGAGCACAAAATGGCACAAAAGTGCGACATGCATCTGCTGCAAACGAAGTTTTAGTTTCCATTATGCAAAGCCCTTGTGGGAGAATTTACTGCTTCTAAAGGGATTATATTTTTTATCCTAATTGATTATTCTGCTTCTTACAGTTTGCATTACTGGAGACCTCTTCTGTTGATGATGATCTTGCCAGCTTAAAAAAGGAATTAACTGGAAGCTCAAAGGTATTTTCTACTCAATCTAGGTGCTAAGATATGGGCACTTTTATACTACTTATGGGTAGAGCTGTTACATGGGAAATGGAAATTTACATGTGTTGCTCTGTGCTAGGTATATTCCCTTTTCTCCCTGATATTGGTATCAGGTGACATCAAATTTTAATAAATCAAACTGCATAGTAAATAGATGAAGACGAAGTATGAGTTGCTTCTCTTCATTATACCCACCTCTGGCTAAGTTTATTCTGTAACCATGAAATTGTATATCTGTAAAAGCAGATGTTCATAAGAACATGAAGGTGCCCTCCAACGATTAATCAAGAAAGGAAGTCTAACATGATACTTTTAAGTTACTTGTGGTGATTATACGTAGTTTCCTGTTACTTGTTGCTTCCTTGCTTTGGAAAATCTCCTTTTATCTAGAAAAGCAGAAAACTAGTGTGCATATGTTGGTGATTTGGGGGTGGGGAGTTAATTGAGGACAACATAATTTGTTTCATTGTGCCTTCTAGGGCTTTGGTCTAGTGGTAAGGGCGTAGCACTTGATGTGTGTGTTAGACGCACATCAGGAGTTTGAATCCTGCCACAGACAAGAGCTTGCTGTTTAAGTGAAGAATGATAGAAGGAAGGCCCATTATGTGTGCCAATTGGCTCTCGTAGATTTTCTTGATTATAAAAAGAAACATAATCTGTTTTATTGTTGATGTAGCATTTCCTTCTAAACCTCCAGACTAGAGCTGAGGTATTTGGTTTAATGTTTTATTTTTATTGACTAAGCAGAAAGGAGATCTTCCACCAGGGAGAACACCAGTTTCCAGTTTGCAATTTCAAGATTCAGAGATTGAAAAAGAATTGAATGAATTAAGGAGACGGGCAAATGATTTCTAGAGATCATAGTCGATCTTTCACACTACAAATTGTCTTCCTTTAGGCTTTTAATACTCAGAATGTGGCCATGCATGCTTTCCAGAAAAGTTGCCTCATCGTTACAGGCAAGCGAATATAGGAAGTAAAAATCGAAAGTATATTGAGATATGTTGATATATCTTCTTTCAATTTATTGACCTACATTATGGCAATATAGTGTAAGCTAGCCTTGACCTTCAGTTTTGTATATTGTCACCCAAATGTTTCATGAGAATAGTCCTTCGAGTTACATTGTAGATTTGGAAATTCCATAATACTGGTTTTGCATTTTATCTAACAAATTCTCATCTTGTGAAAAGTGTTTTCACACTTGAAAATTTCTCCACAACAGTGCTTCAAACTCAGCTGGTTTGTTAGGATAATTTTGAGGCAAGAGAGGAGAAGGAAAAAGTAGAGTTAGTATAAAAGTGGGTTATATGAATTTTTCTGATATCATAATATTTACCCACCCAACATTTTAGAATTGTAATCAAACCCCAAAGCTACTTAATTACCTTTTGACTAAATTAAAGTCCTTTATTCAAGACTCCAGAAGTCTCTTTACCCCATACTCCTCATGTGAGATTATCAACTTTTACATTATCAAATATTAAAAATTCGGCAAATACTTTAATTAATTGGAATTCTAAGAGAGATTTCTACCCTTGCCTTGTCATTTAACTTCGTTTTTATATCGGAGTAACAAATGGACCTATGGTACAACGTAATGAACGTTCTTACCGTAAGCATAAGATCTATTCATAAGTCTTTTGTCTAACAAAATGCATAGCTACTATAGTTCAACCGAGAGAGGCTCTCGTGTGATTAGTAGTTGGTGAGGTATTAACTTACTTAGGTGATCATCAATAGCTAGTTTGAAAGGATGATCAGCCATGCTAGGATTGAAACACGACCCAAACTCATATGAGACGTAATAACGGGGGATTTTCCACATTAAGCGGAAGCCTGAGTGAGCAATGTTGCATGGAGGTAGAAGCCACGTATAGCAATGACGGGATGGTGAATAAGCATCAACTAACTCTATGCTGCCACTTTGTTAAGTGGTAACACGACATATAGAGTTTGACACCTGCCCAGTGCTAGAATGTCGGAAAGAGAAATATTATAAGCTTTGAATGGAATCCCTAGTAGACTGCAACAATAACTCTAACTATCCTAACATAGCGAAATTCCTTGTCGCATAAGTAGCGACATGCGCGAATATCTTAAATTGCTCCGCTATCTCTTTTATGGATTTAGTGAAATTGAATTCTTCTTGAAGATACAGAGTACCAAATATTAGACGGTAAGACCCTGTACACCTTCACTATAGCTTCATAGCAACGACTTTAATCTAATGTATAGGATAGGTGGGAGGGGCAACACACAGCTATCGACCAATCCTGAAAACCACATCAACATTAATTATTACTTATAGTTAAACAACAATCCGTTGTAGTCTAGTTGGTCAGGATACTCGGCTCTCACCCGAGAGACCCGGGTTCAAGTCCCGGCAACGGAATTCCCTTTTTCTTACTTTAATTTAAAAAACCATTTGAACTTTTTCTTTCTTTTTTCCCTACTCCAAACTGCATTATATGACGTACCATTATGCATTATAAGTTGTACATCAAGAAAATCCATCCAAAATAAACACCAACACCTCCCAAAAACCTCTCATTTCCACCAAAAAAAATGGCCTCCATTCCTCTCCTCCATTTCACTCCCAAAACCTCTTTCACCCCTCGCCTATTACCCCACCCACTCAAACCCATTAACCCGAAACCCCTCCAAACCCGAACCCGAATCCAGACCCAACCCGTTTCCATCTCCGCCGGATACAACCCAATCCCTGCCACAGACCGGTTAATCTCAGCCGTCGCTTACTTCCTTCCCTTTTTCAACGGCATCCAATACGGGCGTTTCCTTTTCTCTCAATACCCTTCTTTAGCTCTCCCATTTCAACCTATTCTTCCACTTTTATCCCTTTACCGCTCTATCCCTTATGCTAGTTTTGTCACTTTCTTTGCTCTTTACTTAGGTAAGTAGTAAAACCACCAAGAACCTTAGAAATGTTGTTGGAACTTTTTCCTACAACAAATAAAATTGTCATTTACTATTTTACTCAAATAATTTTTAATTTTTTATTACTACTTTGTTTTTTTTACTATCCTGTTGTTGTTACTGCATCTGTTTTTATTAATTGTTGTGTATCTGCTTTACTTGAGCCGAGGGTGTATCGGCCCTTAGACTATTGTCATTTATTATTTTCCTCAAATTATTAGTTAATGCGCATTTCCTTTTATGTTCCCGGAATTTTAGCATTGTTCTTGTATTTTCTTATTTTTGGATTTCTATTACTATACGTTGTTTCTTTAGTCTCGGGTATCCTATTATCTGGCTACTTATTTTTGCTTGTTGCTACTGCCTATTTTTCGTCTTGCTATGAGTCGCGGGTATGTGGGAAAAATGTCTCTCTAGCTTAGCAAGTTAGGGGTATGGTTTGCGGACACACTACCTTTTCATACCCCACTTGTGGGATTACAATGGGTTTTTTGTTGTTGTTGTTGTTATAAAAATATACCTCCAGAATTTTCGTATATATTTAATGTACAACAACATCAATATACGTCGTGTTACCACTTAAAGATAGAAGGCGGTTTCCGAAAGACCCTCGGTTCATATATATTTAATGTAATTTTGTATAAATCTTTTCTTTATTGTATTTGAACTATAATTCCTTCTTTATTTATCAATTAGAATTCTTCAAGTTTTTGCCATAATTGAGCTACTATAATCCTAAAATTTAGGTCTTAAATGGTCTCCTATGCATTATATAGAGCTTTTTAATGTTAAATTTCTTGGATCTTTTGTTCATTGTTTTCTTTTTTTCTTTTTGTCCTTTTCTTTTATACTTATCTAGTATTCTTTGCTCTTTACTTAGGTATTGTGAGAAATGAGAGTTTGAACAAGTATGCCCGGTTTAATGCATTGCAAGCGGTGGTGCTTGATGTGTTGTTGGTGCTTCCAATGTTGATTCAAAGGATTTTTTCTCCGGGTCAAAGTGGTATTGGCCTGAAGTTTACGGTTTGGATGCATAATGGGCTTTTTGTGTTTGTTGTGGGTTGTTTTATTTATGGGCTTGTTTCTTGTATCCTTGGGAAAACTCCTTACTTGCCTTTTGTAACTGAAGCTGCTAATAGGCAAATGTAGCTTTTCTTTTTGATGTAAGGTGTTTGATATGTTGTTCTCTGATTTCTTTTGGGTACCTAGAACTTGGAAATGAAAGGAAGGAATTTTTTCCATGTGTTGTATTTTTCATGTCAACTGTTATGTGGTCGTTTTCATGTTTACCCAAGTGATACAGTGTTCAGTCAGTTTCATTATATTTTGAAGATTTTAAGGTCTCATGGAATGTTACAATTTTTAGGACTTCACGACTTACGGTCTTAAGACTGTTATTTGAAGAGTGCTATAAATTCACATGCCTATAAGAGAGTAAAAGATGAAGCCTCAAAACTCAAATAGTGTCTGGTTCTTCCCTCTGTCCCAATTTATGTGATACACTTTTTTTTTTAATCTGTCAAAAAAAGAATGATACATTTCTATATGAAATAATTAACTTAAAACTTCCCATTTAAAAAATAAAGCCTCAAAACTCAAATAGTGTCTGGTAATTTAAAAGATTGGTAAGTGTTACAGAGATATGTCATCATCATCGATCCATCAAGACAAAACCAATTGGAAGTGCAGGATTTTCATAACTTCATTGAAGTCACTTGTCTCGAGAATCACAGAGTGAGGTTACTTTATTGGGCTGGTCTCTCACCCTGCACCATGATGTTTGGACTCATTTGCACACGCCTCGACTATTTCATGGAGTAACTTGCGGATGCTTCAGTTACTTCATTGGTACCTGCTACCTCTCACCAGCACAGATATTAGGTAATTACGCCCGCCTAGGCTTCGGCTGATGGAAAGCAGGAAAGGTTACCATGTGTTCGTTGTCTCCCCACACCACCTTATTGAATGCAAGCTCCATCTAGACACCACAAGCTCCGCCTTGTATGGAATTCATGGAGGATCACCAGTGATGCCATCATATTATATTTAGGTCATGCACAAGTTGAGATCAGATGAAATCTACTAGATAACTTCTCATGTTATTGACCTTTCTTGGCTACCTCAAACCTGTGCCGTCAAGAGATTCACATTTTCATAATCCATGGAGAGAATTGATAGTAACCTCAATGGCCAAACTTTTACGTACAGCTCCTAATTTATACGCAAGCACCAAAATTTCAGCGAGCGCTCAAAGTCCCGAACCCTGAGCCAGGCCAGAAGCAGTTTCGCTTCATGCCTATTAGCATAGAGATTCCTCAACTGTGCAACCATATTTACATTTGCTGATGTCCAATGAATCAAATAGAGTAGGGGGACCATAAAAGTTTCTTCCTTTCTCGTACACAAGATACATTGTTGAAGGGCTGAACTTCAAAGGCTGAAAACTGCAATTTGTTCATCCTATAAGGCCAAAACCAGATTACTATCACCAGCAAAAAAAACGAGAGGCTCGTAACCTAGAAATCACCTGAAAACCATCTCAATGCAACCGCAGAGTGGCCATTGTTTCCTCAGCAGCTGAAGCAAACTATGGAGCAGAAAATGTGGAGCTAATTGAACAGCTCTTGCAAGTGTAAAATCTTTAGTAGCACCATATCTTCGTCACATTATTGCTAAAGACTCCCAACAAGTAGCTGTGAAAATTATACTGTACTCCAACCAACTTCTTTCCTCACTTTCCTTTCCTTCATTATTTCCCTCACCATTTCTACCTCTTCCCACATTCCTACAGAACTATATAGGTCTGAGATTGCTATATAGTACCCATCATTTTCCGGGTCAGATTCAATGGCATGTTTTGCAATTCTTATACCCTTCTCAACTTGACTGTGAATTTTACAAGAACTTAGTAAAGAACCCCAGATAGCTGCATCTGGAGCAATTGGCATGGACAAAACCAAAGTTTCAGCATCATCCAAATTACCAGAACGACCTAGGAGATCAGCCATACAAGAATAGTGCTTCAATGTGGGCATCAAGGAAAAATCTTTCATTCTTCTAAATATGGCCTTTCCTTCATCAACCAACCCTGCATGAGCACAAGCCGAGAGCACAGCAAGCAAAGTCAGTTCATTTGGCTTAATTTCCGTCTGTTCCATCTGTTTGAAAATTTCTATAGCAGATTTTGCTTCTCCATACAGAGCATAGCCTGAGATCAGTACATTCCAAGAAACAATATCTTTCTTTTCCATTGAATCAAATATTTCTCTGGACTTTGTTAGCTGTCCACATTTCGCGTACATATCAGTCAAAGCAGTAGCAAGCAAAGTATTCTTTCCGAACCCAACTTCCTTGATGTATTCATGAACTTTCTCTCCTTTCTCCAGGGAAGATACTTGAGAAGAAGCAGACAGCAAAATCACCAATGTTGCAATATTAGGCTTGTAATTTTCTGCTCTCATTTCATCAAAAAGGCTAAAGGCCTCTGTAATTTTTCCACAACTGATATACGAAGTCATCATCGTGTTCCACGTAACAACATCCTTATCGGTCATCATACAAAACACTCTCCGTGATGAAGTCAGATCCTTACTTTTTCCATACATATCTATTAGAGAATTGGCAACAGAAACATTTCCAAGCATCAGATTTTTTATAACATGACAATGCAGAGATTGACCTAAATGGAGTTCTTCCAACCGGGAGCAAGAAGAAATTACAGATATCAAGCTGTTGATATCAGATTCGATTCCCAAGTATTTCATTTCCCTAAATAAATTAATACACCTGGCTTCTAATCCTGCCTTCGAATAGCCAACCACCATCATGTTCCAAGCCTCTGTGTTTTGTCCGTTTCCTCCATCAAATATCTTTTCCGCTAAATTCAAGAGTCTAAGCTTACAATACATGGCCAATAATGCATTACGGACCATGTCATCAACATCATAGTTTCTTCTCAAGATGAATCCATGGAAAGCCTTAGCTTCAAAAATCCTCACGGCATTGCCTAGACCAGAAAGCACACAACTAATTACCATCCCATCTGGGGATATCCCACTATCCTGCATTTTCAAGAACATATCAACACATTCGCCTATACAGTCATATTTTGCAAAAACAGAAATCATCAGCGTCCAAGAAAACAAATCCTTCTCATCAATCTCACAAAACGAACGATACGTTTCTTCAACGGAACCACATTTCGAGTACATTGACAAAACAGAAGACTGAACTGCTTGATTACAACCAAAACCATATTTCATTGCTAGCCCGTGCAAACACTTACCTTCCAGCAATGCACCCAAATTTCCACAAGCTTGAAATCCACCCTCCAACGTCCGAAAATTCGGCCTCACCTCACCATTCTTACACATCAAACAAATATACTCCAACCCTTTTTCACTCTCCCCATTCTCTACATACCCTTTAACAATTGCAGTCCAAGAAACCACATCTCTAACAGGCATTTCATCAAACACATCAGAAGCATACCCCAAAAACCCGAATTTTGAATACATATAAACTAAAGATGATCCAACAGCAGTATTATCATGAAAAAGATTCAATTTTGAGACTAACCCATGAATCTTTTTTCCATTTTCAATCAACCCAAGTTCAGCAATAGCAGAAACAACCATTGGTATAGTAAACTTATTAGGCAAATAATTACAAACCCTCATATTTGAGTAAAACTCAAGTGATTCTGTGTAATACCCATTGGAAAAATAAGCTTTGATAATTGAATTCCAAAGAAAAGGGTCTTTAAAAGTGATGAAATCAAACACTTTTCTTGAAGAAATGAGGTGTTTGTTAGAGTAAAGAGATATAAGTTTTGCTGCTATGTAAACATTGTTGGTATGGCCAGTTGTGATTATGAAGGCATGGGATTGAAGAAGGGTTTTGAGGGTTGTTGAGGTTCCATTGCTGGAGAGAAATGTACTGATTTGATGGTGAAGATAATTCAGTTTAGTTGTGAACATGGGGAAGTGTCTGATGAAACGATTGAAGCAAAAAGAGGAAAACATTTTATGTTAGTATGCTATTTGTTCTTTTAATATTGAAAAAATTATGGGATGTGATGAATATTTAGACTATATTTATAAAATGTAATTATAGTTTCAAAAAGCTACGAAACGTAGCTACATTTTGAGTTTCGTAGCAAATACATGTAGCTGATATAGTATGCGCTAATACAAACTTTTTCGCGTCATTTCAGCTACTACATTATGTGCTGATACAATTGATACCCGCCTGATATAGCTGATACCCGTCTAATACTTGCCTCATACAATTTTCGTTGATACAACAATACCGGCCTGATACAATTCTCCTGCATGATACAACAAATATAGCTAGATTTCGTAATTACACTCTAAACTAGTATAGCTATTTATGAAATTTTCTCACTAGTACTTGGACCAATGGTCACTAAATTTACTCTATGTAATATTAAGCCACAAAATTATATTTTGCAACATTAAAGTTGTTAAGCTAACTATTTATAATACTTTACCATAAAATTAGTTTATGTAACATTAAAGTTACTAAATTATGCGTTAGTTGCCCAAAAATTCTTGGAAAGTCAAATTTTAAAACTGATGAAATCAAACGCTTTTCTGGAAGAGATGAAGTGTTTGTTAGAGGCGTAAAGAGAGATAAGTTTTGTTGGTGTGTAAACGTTGTTGGTATGGCCAGTTGTGATTATGAAGGCGTGGTATTGAAGAAGGGTTTTGATCTTGTTTATGGGGAAATCTTTTTGATATTGTTAATTGGCCGATTAATTATACTAGTGCTCACTAAATTTAATCTTTGTAATATCAAAGTCATAAAATTAGGTTGTATCAATAAAATTATTATAGAGTTTGACACCTATCCGGTGTTAGAAGGTTGGAAGGAGAAGTATTATAAACTTCGAATGGAAACCTCGGTAAACGGAAACGATAACTCTAATTGTCTTAGGGTAGTGAAGTTCCTTGTCGAATAAGTATCGCCCTACACGAGTGAGGTAACGATTGCCTTGTTGTCTCCTATACGATTAAACTGAATTCTCCGTGAAGATGCAAGGTGCTAACATATACACGGTAAGACCTCGTGCACTTTAATTATAGCTTCGCAGTGACAATCTTAATCGAATGTGTAAGGTGGGTCAGAGGTGGGGACATACGACCAATCCTCAAAGAGCAGCTTCCAAAATTAAATTAGTGCTGGTTAAACAACAATCCATTGTAGTCTAGTTGGTCAGGATACTCGGCTCTCACCCGAGAGACCCGGGTTCAAGTCCCGGCACCGGAATCTTTCTTTTTTTTTTTTTTTTTTTCTCTTTCGTTTTTTTGGTTTTTTTGAAGCCTCCCAACTCCCCCAAGCAACTTAACTCCAAGCTGTTAAATTCCTTTTTTGTTTTTTTTTTTAAGCCCCCCAACTCCCCAAACCCCACACCCCACCCCACCCCCCCCCCCAAGCAACTTAACTCCAAGCTGTTAAAAGTTTTGTCCCCTCAAACGACAACTTACGTTGCCCTTTGGATTAGAAATTTTCTTATAACATGATTCGTTCAAACATTCCCTTGGGCCTTTGGCTAATTATAACTCATCACTATCACAAGTCAAATTGTTGAATTATGTTAAACCCGCCAATGGTGAATCCGAGGTGGAGCTAGAGGGCCGAGGGCGGAAGGTTGGGAATAAGGCGGTTCATCCGAACCCCTTCGCCACACTGTGTTTACATAAGGTTCATTTTTTATGTATTTATTATAATAGATGCTGAACGCCTTGATGAAAATTCTCCATCTGCCACTGTAGTGAACCGATTCGGTTTCTTTGTTTGCCGAACATATGATAGGAATGGACAACGCAAAAGCAATATGAAAATGTAGTTTAATTAATTGATGATTTTAGAACATCCAAGATGTAAGCATGTGCTTAAAGATTCTAAAGTGATAATATTGTTAAGGATGTTCTTTCAAGGTTTGATTCGCTGCTAATAACTACACTAGATAAACATACTCATAAGTCATAGCCATTTTATCTGTCCAACACACGAATTAAGTGAACTAATAGATTTTGGGAACATATTTTGAAGATTTGTTTTCAAATATTTCTTTGGCCATAGAATTTTGACATATTTTGAAAACAAATCTTCAAATCCCAAATTCTGGCTCAAACCTGTTTTTGAACCAAGATCTATGTTTTGGCCTTTTCAAAACTTTCAAAAACTACCCCAAACTTTTGTATTTTATAAAAAAAGTCTCATCTATTTATGACTCAACTAATTCTATCTAACATGTTCCTCCATTAACGTTGTTTCTACCATATTTCCGCAATTAAAGTAATCTCTTCTATAAATTGAACTAGCTAAGTTGTGCCCAAATAGTGGAAGAAGATTATATTAAAGTTTAGCTAGTTACTACCAGAGGCGGACCCACCCTATTAGGAAGGGGGTCACGTGCCACCTCTAGCCTCGGAAAAACATTGTATATATATAGCGTATATACCGTAAAAACCGTATGTATATTTAAAAGGATCCCTAAGATATATCCACTACTTTGGTGCAATTGGTTGTTGGGCCCTTTATGTCCTTGCATGAAACCTGGGTTCGAGTCGGCTATAGCAGTTTAGTTTCTATTTTTTGTTGAATTTATTTTGTAGATTCTCTACAAATAAATTAATAAGCCCACATACTTTTATACATATATATATATATATATATTACTATTATATAGAAGCACCACTTTGGTGCACTTTTTGTCGTCCGTCTGAAATTTAAAAAAAATTTGTGGGCCCACATATTATTAAACACAAATCAACTAATATTTAAAAAAAAAAAAAAATTAGGTCCCCATATTAAACACAAACCAACCAATATTAAAAAAATAAACAATGTCAAAAAAAAACGTGCAGATTTTGTATTCGTAGCAAACACTAATATAGTAAAGTTTTAGATATTTTAACATAAAATACAATTTATTTGTGGGCCCACATATTAAACACAAACCAACCAATATTAAAAAAAAAAAAAAAAAAAAAAAGGTAAAAAAAGTGCAACCCACCGTCTCCAAACTCACGGGCAAAAAAAAAGTGGACCCCATATTAACAAAATCAAGCAACATAAAAAAAAAGTGAATCCCATATTAAAAAACAAACAATGTCAAAAAAAAGGTGCAAATTTTGTATTCGTAACAAACACTAATATAATAAAGTTTTATATACGGATCACAAACTACAATGTTATATTAATCGTGTTTTGAACATTAAAAAAAATAAATTAAAAAAGGTGGAACTCACTATCTCCAAACTCACGGGGAAAAAAAAAGTAGATCCCATATTAATAAAATCAAGCAATATAAAAAAAAATAAGTGAATCCCATATTAAAAAAATAAACAATGTCAAAAAAACGTGCAGACTTTGTATTCGTAGCAAACACTAATATAATAAAGTTTTAGATACGGAGCACAAATTACAATGTTATATTAATCGTGTTTTGAACATAGTGTGTGTGTGTATATATATATATTATATGTATAAAAATAGTGCAAACTAATAATGTCCAAAAGGGTGGGCCCTATACTAAACAACACCAAGCAATATAAAAAATGGACCCCATATTAACAAAATCAAGCAATATCAAAAAAAAAAAAAAAAGTGAACCTCATAAAAAAAAATAATGTCCAAAAAAAAAAAAGGACTTTGTTTTCGTAGTAAACACTAATTTCCAAAGTATCTCATTAAGTCAATAATGATGGATTCGTTGCCACGTGCGTATCAATCCATTAGTGGGAGCAAATGAAAGCGCTTTTCTTCAAAAGTTAAGCGGTCAAACCATAGTATTTTTTTATATTTTCGAGATCTAATCTAAATATTAAACTGTTGTATTTGCTATTCCGCCATGTCATTTATTTGTTATGTTCACTAAAATAAATATACTTAAAATATTTATATTTTAAAATAAGATATAATAATGTGAAAAGAGATTAATGTCGTAAAAAAATCAAATAGACATCAAATAATGAATAAAGTAAATTAGTCAAATTATAATTCTAATCGACGTTTTCTTAAAAAACCATGCAAAAGACAACATGACAAGTAAAATGAGCTAAACCGAGAATATTTATCAAAAATTAAAAAATAGTATTTCATCATTTAAATAGAAAATCAATTTCTATTTTGTTTCGTTTTAAACATGTAAAATTAATTTAATAATTTGAATTAGAATTATCCAAATCAAAATTTGATAAAAAATAATAAGTATTTTACACCTTTAAATTAATCGAATTAAAATTAAAAATATCAAGCGATGCTTAAATATTGCTATTGTTTTATTTCAAAGAGAGGAAAATAGTTTCCTTTTAAACAAGTCTTCTCTTTTAAAAAATATTAATAAATTTGCCGATTTTGTATTCGTAGCAAACATTAATATAATAAAATTTTAGATACGGAGCACAAATTACAATGTTATATTAATCGTGTTTTGAACATAATATATAGTCTATATATATATAATCACTATTCAAAGACAATTACATACACATAGATGCACTGTAATTTAAAGTGTTGGGTCCGTGCGCAGCACGGGCCTAGGACGTCTAGTATATATATATTCTTTAGTCCTCCCTTAACACCCCCATCCCCCACACAACACACACACACACACACATAAAAAAAAAAAAAAAGCCCCCAAATCAAATCTTTTCCCCATTCTAAACACATTCTCCTTCTTCCAATGTTGAAGTTTATACTTTATACTATTTTACTAATACCTTATTATAATTATTAAGCTTTCAAAGAGTTGCACGCCAAACTTTGACATGTCAATATTAAGGCATTTGGTCATTAATGACCCCTTTGCGTCAAAATTTTGGGTTTGTCTCTGGTTACTATCGTTGTTTTTTTTCTTGCACAGATGGATCTGTGTTATGATTTAAATTGTAGTAGCTAGTGTGTTATTAGCAGTTGTTTTTAAAATATTATGTTCTACATAAGTTGGGATTAGCAAATACGTTTTATATGGTTGGGTATTCTTGATAGTTTTTAGAACTTATGGATATAAGTAATGTTTCATGTTTTCCAAAACAAAAAGTGAAATATGTTTTGAAAAACTATGGCCAAACACATTTTCAAAACTTAAAAAACTTCACCCAAATTAAGTTTTTCAATTTTTTTTAGGATTCTATGTCCAAACGCTAGCTAAATCATACCACATCAAAAGAACAAATGGACCACAGCAAAATAATTTACTACTCACTGTACTAGAATTATTAGGGAGAATTCGATTCTTAGCCCTTTACAAACTTTAGTTTTATAACCCTTTTAAAAGAAATCTTCATTTTTTACATATAAGAGATCTAGAAAAAAAAAAAAAAAAACATAAGAGATTTGAAAAAGCCATTTTCTTCTATACAAATTGTAAGAGGGAAAGAGATCCTATTTCCTCGAATTATTGGTCGGTCTGCATGACTGCATGCCTGTCCTTTTTTCTTTTTCCAAATTAATTTATATATACTAATACTGTAAAAAGATTTATCTCATAAATATATTCTAACAAAAGTTGTAAGTAGTAAAGGTAGGCTAAGATAGAGTACTTAGAGTGCAAGTTCAGTGATGTGATTCAGGTAGAGGACGAAGACGTGCAGCTAGATACTCAGGTTATCCCGAAGAAAGGAAGTTTCAAGTACTTGGGGTAGATCATCCAAGGGAATGATGAGATTGATGACGATGGCACACATCTTATTGGAGCGGGATGGATGAAATGGAAGCTCGCATTGGGAGTGTTGTGAGATAAGAAGGTGCCGCCTATACTAAAGGGGAAGTTATACAAAGTGGTGGTTAGACCAACTATGTTGTATGGGACGGAATGCTGGCCAGTTAAGAAAGCTCATGTCCAGAAAATGAAGGTAGCAGAGATGTAGATGCTGAGATAGATGTGCAGGCATACCAGGAGAGATAGGATCCGGAATGAAGTGATTCGGAACAAGGTGGGTGTGGCCCCAGTGGTGGATAAGATGCAGAAAGGAAGGTTAAGATGGTTCGGCCATGTGCAGGGGAGGTGCGTTGATGAGCCAGTGAGGAGGTGTGAGAGACTGGCAGTGGTGGGCCTGAAGAGAGGGAGGGGTAGGCCAAAGAAGGCCTGGGGAGAGGTGATTCGGCAGGATATGGCGCTACCGGTTCGAGGACATGCGGTGATAGGAGGGTATGGAGGTCGAGTATCAGGGTAGAGGGCTAGTAGGGGGCCGCGAGGATTTCTTTTCCATATTAGGAGTATTATTATCTTTGTTCGCTCGCTTATTTTTTCTAGATCTCTCATATAGCTTGCTTGTTTCTTGCTTTCTTTCTCTAACGTCATTTATCTTATTCTATGTTGCTATTACTGACTTTTATTATTGTTGTCTTGGCACCTTTTCTTGAGCCTAGGGTCTACCGAAAACAGCCTTCTTACCTCCCAAGGTAGGGGTAAGATTTGCCTACACTCTACCCTCCCCACATCCCACCTTGTAGGAATATACTGGGTATGTTGTTGTTTTTGTTGTTGTAAGTAGTAAAGGTAAGTTATTCATTTCACTTTTCTAGACGATTTCTCCTTTAGTTATCTTATAGTTTATATGATAGTATAAATATTTTTAGCAAACCATCAGTGTGCCCATAATAGGAGCGGAGTTGGAGAGAAAGCTACGAGTTTGGGAGTTTGATCAAATCTTATATTTGTATTAAGAAATTCACTTGATATATATAACTAATTTATTTAGAACCTAATATATAACCTTCCTATTTTAGAATTTAGAACCCATAATCTCAAGGCATGACTTTCTTTTAAGTTTGTATTTCCTATTTACATTACACATTATTGTGTTAGTCTCATATATATATATATATATAGACACAGTCCAAACATGATATGATAGAACTTTATTATATACATACACCAGTAAAAAGTATTTAACTTGTCGAGAAAAGATAGAATATTTATTTTAAAGGGAAGGTCCGCGTACATTATAGTGTAATCATCTTGGAGGACAAACTTGCTAAGTAGCATATACATTCTTTGATATCAAATATCAGTTTTGGAGCCTGATTAATTCGGACTAGTGCTCGGAAGTTTTAATTTTGTATCAAATAAAACCTTTGCTATGAAAGGCGAATTCATTTCATAGCTCGAGCTCTAGACCTCTGATTATAGATAAATCATAAAAAATACTTATCATTACACCATAATTTTTGGAATGAGGTATAA
This sequence comes from Lycium ferocissimum, assembly GCF_029784015.1. Classification (NCBI taxonomy): domain Eukaryota; kingdom Viridiplantae; phylum Streptophyta; class Magnoliopsida; order Solanales; family Solanaceae; genus Lycium; species Lycium ferocissimum. Next base: position 5,050,336 of record NC_081347.1, read on the forward strand.
TGGAACGAATAATTCAAAGAAATAGATATTGAGACGATATAATCGATAAAAATTACAAGTTCAAGAAAATAATTCGTACTTTTCTAATTATTTCTTCTTTAGTTAGGTTTCTATTTTTTCTTTGTAATATCAAATGGAAAACATATTTATGGAAAAACATTTCTATATTTTCAAGGGTGTCTTCTTCTGTCTGCAGCCAAAGATGAGTCACATTTTTGTGTTTCAATCATATACGGCAGTTTTAATTTGCCTAGTTGCTGTGTTTATTGCTTTTAATTTTATTCTAAAAATAGTAGAAAGAAGTCCAATTGCAATCTACCCTTTGCCATAAAGAAATCGTATAAAAATTCTGCACGTGTTGGGACTGTGTTTCTGACTTTTGAACATTTATTGTTTTGATTTTGATTTTTGTCAGAGGAAAAAACAAATAAGTGGATGAGAAAACTTTGACTATAAGCTGAATTTTAGTCGATCCAGAGTGCATTCATGTGGTAGCATTATTTTCATAGTATTCGTAGATAACAACTTTGAGATTATAGATAAAATGTAAAATGATAAATACTTATATTTGTTCTTCCCTCAAGTGTTTCTCTCAAAATTTTTAAGACAAAGTGAAAATTTTGAAATAAAATTAGCCTGATTTGTCCAGTTTAAATTATATATTTTTATAATATATCCGTGTATCATATTTTTAGTCCAATGATCGAATATCTACTAATATAATAAATAAATCCGTCACATATTTAATTCCAGGCTTGTATTAGCTACTCCCTTCAATCCAAAATAATTGAGGTTTTAGACTTGGGCACATGGATTAAGGAATTCACTTAATTCTAAAAGTTAAGATGTATATTGACTCAAATACCCTTAATTAAGAGGGTTTTGAAATTATAACAAATATTATATTTGTTCATTGAATTAAGAATGCGTCATGAGTAAATTTGAAAAAAGAATAAAATGACTTCTTGATAGACTTATTTTTTACCCAGACCCCACATGGTGGGACTATACTGGGCTTGTTGTTGTTATATAGACTTATTTTTTACAAGGGAAAAGGGTCAAAAATACCCCTCTACTTTGAAAAAAGGGCTAAAAATATCCTCCGAACTTATTTTGGGTCAAAAATACCCCTCTCATCCTTAAAGTTTTCAAATATACCCCTGTCTTGACTGAAATTATCCTCCAAAATAACCGAAATCATTATTTAAACACGTTCCATCATTTAAATCCCATCCAACTAAATAATAACTCATAAGATCTTATTCTCCCAATTCCTCAAACTTCAAACCTACGTATTGGGGGAATAGGGGATCTTATGGGTTATTATTTAGTTGGGTCGGGTTTAAATGATGGAGCGGGTTTCAAAATGATTTCGGGTTATTTGGAGATAATTTCCGTCCAAGACAAGGCTATATTTGAAAATTTTAAGGATGGGAGGGTATTTTTGACCAAAATAAGTTTCTTATATTTTTAAGCACTTTTTTCCAATAGAGGGGTATTTTTGACCCTTGGAAAATAAACTTGGTCCAACAGGCTATAAAACGTCAATTATTTTGGATCGGAGGGAGAGTAGACAAGATAGAAGTTAGGCGCCGACAACTTGACACTTTTAACATTTTGTTAAACTTAATTTATATTTTAAAACAACAAAGGAATTGAAATGAGGGTTCAATATAATTGACCCCACTGTATTTTGAGAGAAATATTCGACATATTTAGCTGACCGTGATACAAATATCTACAAAATTGATGTTTAAAGTTATAAAATTTTCCTTGTATTATTAACCAATAGATAATATAACTGTTGGGATCTAGTAGCTCAGTTGGTTGACTACCGAACTTTTACTTTATTTGTAAGGATTCGAATCCCCACATTATAATTCCATTCTCCTATCCCCTATGTAATAAAAATAATTTTTTTTTACAAAAAATAGATGATACAACTACAGTTTATAAAGTAACGTAATTGAGGGGACTAGAACGCTTCTAATTCTTTGAAAACGACATAATACCAAATTTATTCAAAAGAAAAGAAGATAATAGCCATAAATATCCGACCATAAATTTTCTTCCATTTTTGTTTTTTTGTCTTTTTATATGAATTTAGAAACTAATCTTTTTTGTGCTAAAATTAGTACGATCTTTTTCTGGACAAACGAACCATGGACTTATAGAATATATTTCAACTATTTTATCAGTAGACTATCACTAATTATTAGTACTTACTAGCAGTAGCTATTAAATATCCTACCAATAAATGTTTTTTTATCTTAACTGTTATTAACTTTTAAAGCACTTATTTCAATATTTATTGAATGCACAAAAAATATTTTCAGGTGCTGAACCCAGTCCATAGGGAAAATACTTTTTTATTGTTTACAAAACATAAATAAGAATAATAAATAGGTCGTTTATTACATGTCATAATTGAATTATTGATAAAAGAATAAAAAAATAAAAGAACACCTAGAATTAGTTAGTTAAAATATAATTTCTCTCGGATGTTAAGCACATCATTATCATATCTGGCCAAAAAGCAATATCACCAATAAAATAAATGAAAAAGCTGACAATTTTGACTAGAGCATATTATGGATTGCTCTTTTATAATTTGATTGGTTAGAAAATTGTTGGAGAATTTTCTGTCATAATTATATTGATTGCTTCAGTGTATGTGAAGAAAGTAGTGAATTATTTATTATGAAAATTATGGTAATCCATTCCTTTGTTAGGTAGGAGTAGCATTTAAAAGTAGACATGTTCTATTTTATGATCAAGTTTTCTTTCTATTTGTTGATGACCATGTTGGACCCACTTGCCCACACTAACCCTTTTCTGGGATTTATTTTGATCTTAGCAATATTAATAGGTTATATAAAATATTTATTCGCACCGGGTGTTTCAATAATCAAGTAATGTAATCTTGAATATAAATTTAGCATTGTCATTTTAGCTTGTGGCTCTATAGAATCCTTGATTAGTTTTTCAAAGTCCGCTAATTTTGAAAAGTATTTTTTTAATCAATTTTTTTAAAAAGTAATAGTATGTTTGGTTAATTAATTTTTTTTTAAAAAAAAATACTTTTGTCATTATTTGAACAATAATTTGTCGTTGAAGAAATGTTCCAAAAGTACTTATGAGGAAAAAAAAATTCTTTCAGCTTCTAAAAATAACTTCTGCTACTACTTAAATTCACTAATAATTATTTTTTAATAGCTTGATTAAATAAGATCAATTCTTTGAAATAAGTATTTTTGTTTTAAATAACATGCTTAGCTTTCCAAAAGCTCGACAAATCGACTATTGCAGTTAAATTACTGATTTAATGAAAACATCGGATGCACATAAATGTTTTCTCAATTCGCTCCCTCAACCAAAAAAAAAGAAAAAAAGAAAAAAAAGGGGGGACATATCTACTTTAGTGCTTTCTAAGTTATCTTGTGAAAGTTAATGATAGGATTATACAATGTCAGGGAAGTATCAATACAATTATAGATGGTATGGTCCTACTGGTCAACCATTTAATTTAGTCAATATTTTGGGAATTCTTTAAATTCTTTTCTAGGCCAACTCACTCTTTTTTTTTTTTCTTTTTTCGTAAAAGGTAGGAAAGGAGAAATGAGGAAAGGAATTACAATATGGGTATTAAAATCCTTACCAACGAGATAAAAGTTCAGATAATCAATCAACTAAATTAGTAGATCTCTAATGTCAAACTCACTCCCTTTTTTTTTATTTTTTTATTTTTAACTTAGGTAAATTGAAGTGCCAAACTATTAGTAATAGGCTTTGGATTCTAGTTTCCTTGGGAAATTAACTTAAAAATTAAAAGCAGTTTGTCCTATTCTCAATAATGAAGTAATCTTATGTTGACTCAAACTAGTTTTTTTCCTTCAAAATATTACTTCCTTCACTTCAAAATAAGTGTTAGTCTGCTCTTTTGGAGTGTTAATTTAACTTTGGAAATTAAATTGAATTAAATTAATTTAATATTTTAAAATTTAAATTTAAATAAATAATATCTTTATGAAAATTATTTTAAGCTACCATTCTTCTCAAATCAAAAAATGATTTTTTTTAAATAGTAATCAAAATTTATAAATCTCTAGAAGCAAAAAATGATCGATAATTTGGGACAGAGGGAGTATCATCTGATCATAGTAATAAGTTTCTTGACCTTGAAAATGTTACAAAGGCAAAAAGGGTTTTGTAATTGACTTTTGCAAACTTACAATTGAAAAAAGGCATATCCAAATTTTAGTCTCTTTGCAACACTGAAATTTGTAGTTCTAAACAATAGTGGAGTCCTTGACACTTTACAACACGTTTGATACTCTTTATGCTTTAAATACAACTTTGGAATTCTATTAGTAGTGACAAAACATTTTCATGGTCTCAAAGTAGAATTTTATTCTTCACTCTTTTTTTCTAGTTCAAGAGTTTTATTCTTCATCCCAAAAGACCTTAATTGACAGCAAAGACAGTTTAACAAACACTTTGATGCTCCCTTTAACCAACAAAAAAAACATATATCTTTTCCCTTTATTGAAGTGGAATAAATTTTAAAAAAATACTTAGAATTAGGGGGACTCCATTAAGAAATATCTTTTTTTCTTAGTATAATCTACTTATTTTATTTTATCATATGATATCCTAGTCACAATCAGTTGCGAATTTATTAAGCGAATTTAACATATATAAATATATGAAAAAGCCTAGAGAATTTAATCTTTATTATACATACAAAAAATTGATTTCAATCTTATATATATACAATATAAAATTTTAAAAGAAAGAATTTAAGTGTTTGGCTAATTCAAATTCGTGCCTGGTAGATGCACCCAGTGAAGTAATTGAGTTGTTTGGTATGCAAGATGAGATAAGTACGTAAGGATATTCATGGTATTATTTTATTACACTTTCTATACGAGATAATAATTCCACTATTTTAATACAAATGGTGAGATAAAATAATATCAGAATTAATTAATACTTATTATCAAACACTAAATAAATATAATCCCACATGTTATCCCGAAATTATTATGCTTATATCACCGATTAAATGAAACTTGAAGGTTCACTATGAAACACCAAAGACATTTTTTTTTTTTTTTTGGTTTTCCATCCGATCTGCAAATCTTTCGCATTGGGCCGATTAATTGATTCGTATCGATAGTCCCACATTGAGAGCAAAGCACTCTCTAATAAAAGTTACTCCATATCAAAAGGGTTAGGCTGAGGAAAACCCAATTAAAGATGGAATGGTACATAGGACTCATCACAATCCTTGATTGGTGACATTTTCCATTTACTTCTTCACTATTACCAACAAAAAATAAACTAAATGAAGTGGGGTCCACTTCTAGTTAGCCACCATGGAATTGTGTGTTGGGGGGTGGGGTAAGTAAGAAATACTTTTGGGAGAGACAAGAAGAGAAGACTCAAACATAGTAATAATTGCAGTGAGCCTATGCAATATATACAGTCAGAAGCTTTTCTTTTAAGTTCTTTCTCCATTAACAACCATTTTTTAACAGCACAATAAATTCTTTGTGTTTTTGTCCCAAGATTTGCTTTGTATAGTTTATTTTTTTGTTTAATCCAAAGTAAAGTTTCAATCTTTGGTTCAAACTCTGCTCTTTTTTCAACCCTTTTGTTCTCTCACAGCCTTAAACTCTGGTTCTTGCTTAAAGGTAACTTAACTTATTTAGTTCTTGTTCTTGTTCTAGTCTTTCCTTTTCATATTTTTGTCATTTATTTTGTTTGCTTGGTGTATTAAAATTGTTTTTTTTTTTGGATTTAGCTATGGTGGATTTTTTGTTTCTGATTTGACTTCACTTAACGAGGAAAAAAAAAAAAAGTGAACTTTTTGCTTGGAAACTTTTAGTCTTGATGGATTTTGTGAATTCAGGATGTGGGGTTCTTTACTTTTTGGGTGGTGTAGATGGGGAGTTGCTAATTGTTTGAATTTGTTTGTCTTTTCTGATATATCATATGTGTTGTGAAAAGAAGAAAGCAAATTTAAATTGTTAGCCATAAGCAAGAGACAATGAAAAAGAGGAACTTGGATTTTGTAGAGTGGTTAACTTGGATATTAGTTAGTCTGGTTAAGTTTTAGGAATTAAAATGGTTGAGAAGGAGATTTGATTATTTGCATAGTCATTTTTATCTACAACCTTTCTTGTTTCATTTGTTGAAGATTTTTTTTTTTTTTTTTTGGAGAACTTGTGGCTTTAAACTTACCAAGTTACTGAAAGCTTTTTGTTATAGTTCATTACTCATTATATAATGCTATATTATGCTTTTCATGTGATTGATTAGGCTTAGAGCCTGTTTGGATTGGCTTAGTTTTTTTAGCTTTTTTGAGTGTTTGGCTGGCCAGCTTAAAGCCATTTTGTGCTTAAAATAAGCTCAAAAAAATAATTGGGTCCGTTTGGCTTAGCTTATCTAAAGCAGCTTATAAGCTGAAAACAGTACGCCAACTTATTTTTTTTTGGTTTATAAGCTGTTTTCCGTTTATAAGCTGCTTTTTTTTAAGCCCATCCAAACAGGCTCTTAGTTGTTACTCTTGAGGTTATACTAATTTTGCTCTTAGTAATTTTTCTTATATATTTTGCAGAATTTCCATTTGTTATATACCGAGGAAGGTAATGCATTATGTCACAGTGATGAAGGGGAACAAGTTTACTTGATCTATAGAATTGAACAGCAACTGCAATATGGAATTGTTCCTCGCAATTCTGATATTAGCATGTCTCTACTCATTTGTTTCACCTGATTTCCAGGGTACACACTTCTTCCATTTTTTTAATTTAGCAAACTAACACAGAGATCCCTCTTTTATACGATTCCTTTCTTTGAACTGCTGTTTTATCTATTCAAATGTATAAAGAAAAAAATAGAAGGGTTAGATTATATTATCATTCTTTCTTCTCTCATTTTGTTCATTCATTTTTTGATAGTTAGATTATGTTTTCATTTGTTCATTTTAGGGATAATTACCATTTTGGACCGCTCTAAAAAATAATAGCCGGAAAATGTATATTAAGTACAAATATACATATAATGTACATATTGTATACACAAATATAGATAATCAGTGAAGCGTCCGTAATTAATTTCGGCTGATGGGCCAAAAATGAAAAAAGCCCTTCACTTTATCTACATTTAGCTTGTGCTGATTAAATGTTGTCCCTGTTCTTCTAGTAAAGTAGTGTGACATTCGTTATTTTGTAATCTCTGACCTTGTTTTAGGAGATGCACTGTCTGCGTTGAAGAGTTCACTAAATGCTTCTAGTGATCAACTTTCTGATTGGAACCAGAATCAAGTTAATCCATGCACTTGGTCAAAAATCACTTGTGACGATAACAACAATGTCATGATGGTGTAAGTTGAAGTTTATTGTGAGAACAATATTAATCACCATGTACATTATACAATTATGGTCCCAAACACTTGAGCTTTAGTTGGTCAACTACCATTCTGAAATGTTAAATTTTAATGGTGTCTGAGCTTTGTTTGCAGGTCGTTGTCAAACATGGGGTTCACTGGCACTTTAACTCCAAGATTAGGTGTTCTAAAGCATCTTAATACTCTGTACGTATACAGAATTTGTTGAATTATATGTTCGGCTGAATGCTAATGTGTATCCATGATATACTTATGTAGGTTTCATGGAATTTCACAACTCCACACTCCTTTTAGTTTTTGGATTTGAGTTAAAGTGTGCACTTTAATCTTAACGTCAGTAGATAAATCATTCCACTTACAAAAACTAGGTTACTTGCAGTGCGATCAACATTTGGCATTTCATAGAATCAAGCAGTTTGAAGAGGAGGTGGGGAGTTTAGTGAATTGGACTAAAAATGGAATCCTCAGTTAGGGTGGCCCTGTGTTTTACTTTTAGTAATTGACGACTATGTGCATTCAAATGGTTCTTCACATTTTAGTACCTCTGGACTAAGAGAAATGTTTAGCACATTCACCATTGCATAAACATTTTGGGAGTCAAATAGGCAATTTAGACCGTTATTTGCGGGTGTACCAGTGAAATTCAGTAATATTGGGTTTATCCATTTCGAAAAGACAGAATGTGAAACGGGCTAGCAACATGGATCCTCACATATTTGGCCTTCTTAAATGGACCAGATCCATGTTGCATATCCTTCATCACACTGATATTAATCTACCCATGATACTGGCTCATTACTAATTGCTCTTGTTAGGGTACCGGTGATTACTTGTGTCTTTGCTTGTGCATGGTTTGGGATCTTATCTTTTTTCCATTGTATTATTTTCTTACACACACAAGCATGTGTAGAAATCTAATTGCATGGTAATGGATTGGAAACCCCTTGATGCTCAAATTTCCAACTAAAGATTTGTTTACTTGTAAGTTATTAATTAGGAAGGAACATTCCTGAATCTTTGGTCATACTTTTGATAGAGTGTTGGATAATTCATCTTCATTTCTTATCCGTTATCAAATTATTCTCGTAGTGCCTCTGATTAGCATTCTAAGGTCATAGCTGTTAATTTTTCTTAAGAACCCTTAAAAATAAAGTTTTCATCCTTGTCAATAGGAAGTTCTACTTTCTTGAGATTTGTGAAATCGTATCAATTTTCATGTCCTTAGTTGTGTTATGTATTGAACTGACTGTGCGGTCAACATCCTGGCAGTTCCTTGCAAGGAAATGGAATAACTGGTAACATTCCTGAAGCGCTAGGAAATTTAACCAGCTTGACCATGTTGGATCTGGAAAAAAACCGTTTGTCTGGAGAAATACCAGCTTCCCTAGGCCATCTAAAAAAGCTTCAATTTCTGTAAGTAATATTATTTCATTGATTGTTGTTTTCCTATAACTGAGTTTTACTTTTGGTGTTTGGCTTAGGAGTCTATTTTAATGTTTCTTTGAACAGGTTTTTGAGTCAAAACAATCTGACTGGGACTATCCCCGAGTCACTTTCAGGCCTTCCCAACTTGATTAACCTGTAAGCTGTTCATTTAGTCTGATCGGTCAGGTGTTTATAAACTGTACTAAGTGATGTTGACCTGATCCGGTGATATCTCTTTGCCAGTCAGCTTGCTTTAAATGATCTTACTGGAAAAGTTCCTGACAGTTTATTCCAAGTCCCGAAATACAAGTACGCAGATCTCAATTCTTGCTGTTTTTTAAGGGATAATTACATTTTTGGACCGCTCAAAAAAATATTAGCCAGCAAATGTATAGGTTTTGTATATTAAGTACAGATATAATATAATATACATAACATATACATAACCACTGTGTATGTTGTGTATAATTTGGCTACCGCCGTAACTAATTTCGGCCGAAGGGCCAAAAATGAAAAAGCCCTTTTTAAAATTTAGAAGATCAATTGAGGCTGCTTATAGATTTTATAATAGCTCGTCTCTTTTGCGTGAGTCAGAACTGTTGATATAACTTTAACTCAGTTTGCTTATTAGTTTTTCAGAGAACCATTTGAATTGTGGCTTAAACTTCAGTCATCTTTGTGTATCTGACAGTGAAGGTAATTGAAAGAGCAAATACCACATATTTGAACTACAAGTCTTTACTGTAGAAGTTAGGGTTGCTGGAAACCTTTGGCAGTCAGATAAATTATGCACCCTGGCCAATTCTGAATTCTTATATTGTAATCTTGGCAGGTTCTCCCAGTAAATCAAAGACTGGTCTCGTAATTGGTATTGTTGGTGGATTTCTTGGAATTATCCTCCTTGGAGGATTTATGCTATTTTTCTGGCGGGGAAGACACAAAGGCTACAAACGTGAAATCTTTGTTGATGTTGCAGGTCCTTATCACCGGTTTTACCCAATATTAACTTCAATATGTGTTGTTAGCTCTCCAAAAGAAAAATGGCTAAAGTAGTTACCCATTGCTACTAGCCTGTTTGGCCAAACTTCTAAAAATCAGCTTATTTTCAAAAGTGCTTTTCAAAAAAGTAGTTTTGGTGAGAAGCAATTTATGTTTGGCTATTCAATTTGAAAAACGCTTTTGAACAACCATTGGTGTTTGACCTAGCTTTTAAAAAGCGCTCAAGTGTATTTTCTCAAAAGTGCTTTTCAAACAAGTACTTCTGGGAGAAGCTATTTTTTCAGTTTCTGCTTCTACTCAAAAGCACTTTTTCTTCTCCTAAAAGCTTGGCCAAACACCTCAACTTCGAAAAAAAAGCACTCTTGGCCGTGGAAAATCTTGGTCAAACAGGCTATCCATCTCATAGTTCCATCTTACATTGAGGACTAGTTCTTTAGTCAGCATTACTTTAGCTCTTGTCCACTATTAGATGGTGTAGTTCCATTGAGGATGTTGTGACATTTTTCTTGTATTTGTTTGGTGTGCCCAGGTGAGGTTGACCGGCGAATTCCATTTGGTCAATTGAGGAGATTTGCATGGAGGGAATTGCAACTTGCTACCGAAAACTTCAGTGAAAAGAATGTTCTTGGACAGGGAGGTTTTGGCAAGGTTTATAAAGGAGTGCTCAGTGACAGCACTAAAGTTGCTGTGAAACGCTTAACTGACTATGAGAGCCCTGGGGGAGATGCTGCATTTCAACGTGAAGTTGAGATGATTAGTGTTGCTGTTCATAGGAATCTTTTGCGCCTTATAGGATTTTGCACCACACCGACTGAACGATTGCTAGTATACCCATATATGCAGAATCTAAGTGTTGCCTATCGTCTACGAGGTACTTATTTTTCCATAATAGTGCTTACATCTTGTGTTTGCAGTTTGCCAAGGTTTTCCTTGATTATCTCAATATCAAATTGTCCTGGTATCACCATTTTATTTTGTTACTATTGCTCCAAACTCAGCTAAGTTTCTGTAGAAGTCTGAAATGTTTGCTGTCAAATGCTTACTTGTCAAGAGTCAAACTCTCTTTCTTTACATAAGATTGTCAGCAATATCTACCGTACACACTAATGGATAGCTTTTCATTTTTTAAAAGTTTGGCTTAAATTTCTTTTCACGTCAACAATATCTACCGGAGATATCACCTGAATTGGTTGAGTGACTTTGTAGGTAATATGACAATAGTTGAGTGACTTTTTTGATACAAATCAAAGAAAAGTGACTTCTGAGATAATTACCATTAGTTGAGTGACTTTTTTGTTACAAAACAAAGAAAAGTGACTTTCTGAGATAATTACTATTAGTTGAATGACCGTCTGAGACGTCAACTCAGCTTGAAAGTTAAAGGGACATGTCCTTGTGAATGATGTAAATCAATTTTTTGATTTTGGGGGACTCTTTAAGTTCTTTGTAGGAGTCAACTTGACTTAATATTGCATCCACTTGATGCATTACCATATCAATAAACTTCTTCGTTATTTGATAAAAAGGACATGTTCTGTCCTTGCTATGGTCTAAGCTGACCGTGAAGGCACTACGGAAGTGCCACTTCTAGTAGTTTAACTTATACAAGCATCAAGTACCAGGTTGGGCTTGTAGAGTTAATTCATATGATGATTAGAGGTGGATACATCTTCGCCTTAGGTTGTCTCATGTTTATTTATCAATTTTCTTTGACGTGAAATAATCAATATAAGTGTAAATGCCTTAGGCTAGCATCACCATTCACCATGACTAAGATTCGGGGAGCTTCCTACTTTTCTCAGAGAAAAATAAGAGTTAGACTTAGACAAGTTCAACAGATAATAAAGGAGTGTAATTGCATGAGTACTAGTGTTCCTAATAGTTTAAGAAGCATTTGAGTTCTTGAACATTAGTTCTCTTTAGTTTTCAAGAGCCATAGTTGGATGAAACTTACTTCGCAATATGAATTGAGACCGATATCCATAATGAGAGCTTAAATGAGTTCATGAATCCATTCTTGCGCATTCTTCATCTTCCCCGAGAAGGTGAGTGCTTGAAAATCTTGCATGAATTGAAGATGACACATGCAGTAGTCAGTCAAACTTTAAAATTTTGAGTTTATGGAGAAGTGATCGATTTTGGTGGCTTCTTATTTTTAGTGTTTTATCAAATGCAGAACTTAAACCTGGGGAGTCTGTTCTAGTTTGGCCAACCAGAAAGCGTGTGGCACTGGGCACTGCACGTGGACTTGAATACCTGCACGAACACTGTAATCCAAAGATTATTCACCGTGATGTTAAAGCAGCTAATGTTTTGCTAGATCAAGATTTCGAGGCCGTAGTTGGTGATTTTGGCTTGGCAAAGTTAGTTGATGTTAGAAAAACCAACGTGACAACTCAAGTTCGAGGTACAATGGGCCATATAGCTCCTGAGTACTTGTCCACTGGGAAATCATCAGAAAAAACTGATGTTTTTGGATATGGAATCATGCTTTTGGAGATTGTAACTGGTCAACGCGCAATAGACTTCTCACGCCTGGAAGAAGAAGATGATGTCTTGTTACTTGACCATGTAAGTGTACATAACTCAATGACCGATATTAACTCTGATTCTATTGATCAAATTATTGCATGTTACTTGTATTATGGCTTCTAAAATTATTCAATTTCTTCTAAGTTTTATTTTATTAATCTAACCTTTGCTGTCTATACTTCCACTCTTCTTTAAGCTGCATGGTGGTGGGTTGGCTCATTGTCCATTACCAGACATCCTCATGAGTAGTTCTTTTTCTTGCTTTCTTGGTTTATGTGGTGTAATTTTATATTCAACGAGAAGGAAGGAAAGAAGTCTCATTTTCCGCATAGCACTCTTATGCAAATGCTTTGCATGTCAGACATAGGTCTAAATTCTTAAGCCTCGTTTTTTTGTTTTTGTTTTTTGTTTTTTTTTTTTGTTTTTTGTTTTTTGTTTTTTTGGTGATAACCATGGTGTCCGGGCCAGCTTGCGCGCACCTCGACTAATTCCACGGAATACGCACCTCCCACCAGCACAACAACAGGTAGCAAGTAACTCTGTCAATCAAGGCTTGGACAGATGGAAGTAATCACCTAGTTTTTTTTGCTTCCGCTGGGATTTGAACCTGAGAGGCTGAGACCTCATGGTTTTTAACCCACTTCATTGACCACTAGGCCATACCATTGGGTGCAAATTCTTAAGCGTCTTTGCTGGGTACCGTTTTTAGGAGTAGGGTAAATTAGTTAAAAAGTGAAACAACAATGAGAAGACACAACATTTCTTAATCTGCTTCCTGCAGGCATGGATCCTGGTGGTTTTTAATTTGCATGATAAGCTCTCCGTAATCTTAGCTTTTATAGGACCCTTTTTTTGTAGTATTGATTACTGAAATGACCAGCATGTGTCATCTTGAAGGTCAAAAAACTACAAAGGGAAAAAAGGCTGGATGCTATTGTTGACCGAAACCTACATAGGAACTATAACATGGATGAAGTAGAGATGATGATTCAAGTTGCATTGCTATGCACTCAAGGATCGCCAGAGGACCGTCCAGCAATGTCAGAGGTCGTACGAATGCTGGAAGGAGAAGGGCTTGCTGAGCGGTGGGAGGAATGGCAGCATGTCGAAGTTACACGTAGGCAAGAATACGATAGGCTACAACGACGATTTGATTGGGGCGAAGATTCAATCTATAATCAAGATGCCGTCGAGTTGTCTGGTGGAAGATAACAAAATCTGTAATTCCGATCAAGTACATAATTCCCTGTTATAGTCTTTGTTGATGCATAGAACTGGTTGCTAAATGGCAAGCAATCCATGTTTTAATATTGCTTGTGCATTATCTTGATTGTATCTTTTTTTCCTATACTTCTCTTATTTAATCAATTTTTTTTCCTGTATGGTTGTCCCGTCCAAAGACATATCGACTTTCTTTTTGTTTCTTCTTTTTTCATTTTCCCCCTCCTTTCTCAAGATGTGGAAATTGTAACATCAATCTTTGTTATAGTGATTGAGTTTTGCTCTAACTGGAGGTGTCTAGTATTCTTATTATATGACACTACGACTGCATCATTTGCAATACTCCCAACAATAGAATTTGCCAGTAAATTATTTCTTTTTATGTCTTTGTTGATATCTGCCAGGGAAAAGTTACATTTTTGCTATTGCTAGTGACGATCTAACACGCACTATTTATGTTTTACTTTCAGAACTCTCTATAGCAGCGATCCTCTATAACAACATTTCACCATATCAACCATGTTTGTTGTGGAACCGAGCTTTCATGTTATGGTTATATTATATGTTCTGTATAACAAACATTTCGCTATAGCAGCAAAAAAATATTGAAACAAATGATGGTGTTATAGAGAGGTTTGACTGTAGTCACTGTTAAAATATTATGCTTTCCTGGAACAATTCACATACTTTGGTGGGGCCATTACATCACAAGGAAAGCTAATCCTTATGTGAAGGTACTAGATACTTTTATTTACTTATACAGTCACTGTTAAAAGATATGCTTTCCTGGAACAATTCACATACTTTGGTAGTGTGATAACATCACAAGGAAAGCTAACCCTATTGTGAAGGTACTGGATACTTTTATTTTACTTTCTGCAGCACAAGGTTACATATACTGACATGTGCAACTTTCTTGTCCGAGAATGGACACTGGCTTTACATTTGCGGATGCTGTTGCCTCGGCTTGAACATTATTATTTGCCTGTCTCCGTGCTTGTCCTCCTAACCATTGACTGTGATCGCCATTCCCTCCCTCACTTTCATCAGCAAGAAGGTACTGTGGTGTCCTTTCCGAGTTCCTCTGCTCTGTATCTTCAAAGTGAACGGTGCACTTCGTGTAATCTGCACCCAACATTGCAAGAGCATCAACCGACATGTCTTCCAATTCTTTTTCTCTCTGTCAAGTTGCAAAAGGCTTGGAAATGTGGTAAGTTTTATGACAAATGGAGAAGCATATTTATACTTGTTCCACCTCTACATCCTCCGTGGCCCGTGCTTTGCTCTTTTTTCCTTTTTTTGGTGTAAAAATTCTGACATGTGAAAAGCTATAGCAGCCTAGACACTTTATGCATAGAACATATGAATTCATCAATATATCCGTGACTCGAGTTGCTTTTTCACCTTTTTCCACTAGGAATTAAATGGTTTTGTGGACACTTTTTTGTGCAAGTGGATGTATTAGATTGAAGGAACTTTATTTAGGGAAGATATTTGATCACGATACAGTTCTGTCCATTGAATTGTATGAAGAGTTTATATTACCAGTTATTAAAGGGAACTGGGAAATTTGAACACTTGGTGGAAATTGACATTGATGATTCATAGAATATATATGTGGTAAGGAGTTGATAATGAAGAGATTAGTGGAAGGAGATGAATAATGTACTTGGTCATTTTTGAATTGTGATTTGGTTTAGAAAAAGTTCCAAAAGTGGAAAATTGACTACCTCCGTCTTCAATTTACGTTATGTGATGGTGTTTGGAAAGACTTAAATTTAAAGAAAGGAAGAATGTTTTTTGAAACTTATACTCTTACATATGCAATGAGATATCTGTAGCTATAAAAAAACGTCACCAAAGGGTAACTTGAAAATTTTATAGTTAAATTGTTTCAAATATAGAAATGTGTTACTTTTTTGTTTTCTTGAAAACGGACTAATAAAAAAATAGCGTTACATTAAATGAAATAGCGAGAGGAGTATTTGTTTATGTCATAATGCTTTTTGAAAAAGAAATTCGCTAAAAATAAAGCAACAGTTTTTCTAGAACTCATTCTCAAAAACTAATTAAATAGCAGGTAAAAACCTTTTTTTACAAAAAAATTGAATTAACCGTGATTTTTTTCTTTTACTATGTTTTGGAGTTTGATTAACTCATCAATTCAATATAAAATTGTCTAAATATTTTTTTTGGACAAGTTTTTTGTCAAAAGAGATAATAGAAAATGAACATTTATTTGATGAACGTGTTTAGCCAAATGGGCCTAAAGAAAGTAGAGGGAAGGAGTGAAACTTGGAATTGGGCCTTCCACAAATGTATAATTTTGATTCATTTTTTTGCGCGGATTGCCCTTCTTTTGGGGTGGTCTTTAAATTTTGACCCTCATATTTGTGGTCTTTAAATTATGCCCCTCATATTGCTGGTCTTTAATTTTTGCCCTTCGCATTGCAACTCTGAGCGTTCACGCAGAAATCATGAGATTCTGAGTTCGAACTCCCGCTCAAGCATAAATTAAAAAAAAAATTGCAAGGCAAGGTTTCGGTCGCGTGTATGCCGGACCCGGCATACTCTTGTTAAGGAATTACCAAATTTATGCCGAACACGGCATACTCATGCCTTATGGGCGGAGACTTGGCATAAGTAGGTATCGGCATAACTTTGGTAATTCCTTAACAAGTTTATGCTTTGGGGCATACTTTTAACGGGTAAACTTTTATGCGGACCGGATAAACTTGTGAATGAATTACCAAAGTTATGCTTGATCAAGATACTTATGCCAAGTCGCCCATAAGGCATAAGTATGCGGTCCGCATAACTTTGGTAATTCCTTCACAAGTGTATGCTTGGGGGCATAGTGAAATTTAAACTCGCCTTGCGATTTTTTTTTTTTAAATTTTTGACTGAGCAGGGGTTCGAACCCGAACCCATGGGTTTTAGCCGAAGGGAAAAATTTAAAGATTTCAACTATGAAGGGCAAAATTTAAAGACTACCCCAAAAGAAGGGCAATTCTGCGAATTGCCCATTTTGATTTTTAAGAAAAGTGTGCATGTAATTTGGCCCAAGTTTGTTGTCAATCCTGCTAGTTGGTGTATATTAAAATCTTTTAACTTTTATACTCTATATCATAAAAGAATTTTCACACTATCAGTTCACCCCGGGATAATTGACAGTCTAGTGACATTGTTTTATCGATAAAGAGCCATGGTGCATACGCGGGTGGTATATGTTGGTATATATTGTGTTGAATATCATCACCAGTAATTGATTCTAATAAGACGGATTAAAGATGTCGTTCAAGGCGACTATCAAGATCGATAATGGTTGGGAATAAAACGTAGAAGAATGTTTTATATACATATTCAATATAAATATATTTTGCCTAAATTCTTGAAAAGTTAGGTAACCTATTCTAACATTGGTGTTAGGATATGTATTAATAAGCTTAAACTGCACATAACAACATAAGTTTAATACTCTGTGATAGCGTTGAAACAGTTATCTTGCACACAATTTGTGTTTCATTTGTCTTCCAAGTACACTGTGTTGGACTTCTATCTTATCCAAAAAGAATTAGATCAATATGTTTCTCATGTAGTCATATTCAAACCTCCTAGTGATAGCTCAATTGGCGGAATTAGGATTTTCACCGAGGAAATTCAGAATATAAAAAAGTAAATACATGAAAAGGCCACAAAGATTCAACATCGATTATATATATATATATATATACACACACACATACATACATAAAAAAAAGGATTATTCAATGTAATTTTCTGGCGAAGAAAACTCGGATGAACCCCTTGTGGCCCCCAGCTCAACCCCCTGTTGCAGACAAATAGCGTACCTTCTTCACTAACCGTGCCGAGGGGATTCAAGATCTGAATACTATGGGTTCGAGTTTGGAATTCTGGAACTACGATCATGTGAGTTGTGAATGTGCTCTTTGATTATTTACTTATGCAGTCACTGGTAAAAGATACGCTTTCCTGGAACAATTCACATACTTTGGTAGTGTGATATCATCACAAGGAAACTAATCCTCATGTGAAGGTACTAGATACTTTTATTTTACTTTCTGCAGCACATGGTTACATATACTGACATGTACAACTTTCTTGTCCAAGCCTAGAAACTGGCTTTACATTTGCGGATGCTGTTGCCTCGGCTTGAACATTATTATTTGCCTGTCTCCGTGCTTGTCCTCCTAACCATCGACTGTGATCGCCATTCCCTCCCTCACTTTCATCAGCAAGAAGGTACTGTGGTGTCCTTTCCGAGTTCCTCTGCTCCGTATCTTCAAAGTGAACGGTGCACTTCATGTAATCTGCACCCAACATTGCAAGAGCATCAACCGACATGGTTTCCAACTCTCTTTTTCTCTCTGTCAAGTTGCAAAAGGCTTCAAAATGAGGTAAGTTGTAGGACAATGGAGAAGTATATTTATACTTGTTCCGCCTCTACATCCCCCGTGGCCCGTGCTTTGCTCTTTTTTTTTTTTTTTTTTTTGGTGTATAGTGTATATTCTGACATGTGAAAAGTCATAGCAGCCTAGACACTTTATGCATAGAACATATGAACTTGTCAATATATCCGTGTGATTCGAGTTGCTTTTTCACTTTTTCCCACTAGGAATTAAATGGTTTTGTGGACATTTTTTTGTGCAGGTGGATGCATTAGATTGAAGGGACTTTATGTTTAGGGAAGATATTTGATCATGATACAGTTCTGTCCATTGAATTGTATGAAGAGTTTATATTACCAGTTATTAAAGGGAACTGGGAAATTTGAACACGTGGTGGAAATTGACATTGATGATTCATAGAATATATATGTGGTAAGGAGTTGATAATGAAGAGATTAGTGGAAGGGAGATGAATAATATACTTGGTCATTTTTGAATTGTGATTTGGTTTAGAAAAAGTTCCAAAAGTGGAAAATTGACTACCTCCGTTTCAGTTTATGTGATGGTGTTTGACTGAGCATGGAATTTAAAGAAAGGAAGAATGTTTTTTGAAACTTATACTCTTACATATGCAATGAGATATCTGTAGCTATAAAAAACGTCACTAAGGGTAAATTGAAAATTTTATAGTTAAATTGTTTCAAATATAGAAATGTGTTACTTTTTTTGTTTTCTTGAAAACGGACTAATAAGAAAATAGCGTCACATTAAATGATATAGAGAGGGGAGTATTTGTTTATGTCATAATGCTTTTTGAAAAAGAAATTCACTAAAAATAAAGCAAAAGTTTTTCTAGAACTCATTCTCGAAAACTAATTAAATAGCAGGTAAAAACCTTTTTTAACAAAAAAATTGACTTAACCGTGATTTTTTTCTTTTACTATGTTTTGGAGTTTGATTAACTCATCAATTCAATATAAAATTGTCAAAATATTTTTTTGGACAAGGTTTTTGTCAAAAGAGATAATAAAAAATGAACATTTATTTGATGAATGTGTTTAGCCAAATGGGCCTGGTAGACAAACAAGGGAATTGGCAAAAGAAAGTAAAGGGAAGGAGCGAAACTTGGAATTGGGCCTTCCACAAACGTATAATTTTGATTTTTGAGAAAAGTGTGCATGTAATTTGGCCCAAGTTTGTTGTCAATCCTGCTAGTTGGTGTATATTAAAATCTTTTAACTTTTGATAATTCATTCTATATCATAAAAAAAGTATGCCACCCAAGATAACTTTGGAAGGAATTTTTCACACTTATCATGGCGTACTTGGCATCATCCCCGACATAACTTTGATAATTGACAGTCTAATGACATTGAATTATTTTATCGCATACTTATGCCAAGAACCATGGTGCATACTGGTCCGGTAAAATGGTATATACTGTATATATTGTGTTGCAAAATTTAAACATTTCATCAAAATTTAAAGACCACCCCAGCACTCCAAGAAAAATGTTTTGATTTTTTGAGAAAATTCATGTAATTTGGCCCAAGTTTGTTGTCAATCCTGCTAGTTGGTGATCATAAAGATTTCACACTATCTCAATGACATTGTTTTATCGATATCAAGTATATCTGTATATATTGTGTTGATGGGATTAAAGATGTCGCTCAAGACGACTATCAAGATCAATGATGGGTGGGAATAAAATGTAGAAAAATGTTTTATATACATATTCAATATAAATATATTTTGCGTAAATTCTTGAAAAGTAAGGTAACTATTATAACATTGGTGTTAGGATATGCATTATTAAGCTTAAACTGCACATAACAACATAAGTTTAATACTCTCTGATAGCGTTGAAACAGTTATCTTGCACACAATTTGTGTTTCATTTGTCTTCCAAGTACGCTGTGTTGGACTTCTATCTTATGCAAAAAGAATTAGATCAATATGTTTCTCATGTACTCATATTCAAACCTCCTAGTGATAGCTCAATTGATTAGTTGCAAATAATTATGCTACATATAGTGGTGGAATTAGGATTTTCACTAAGGAAATTCAAAATATAAAAAAGTAAATACATGAAAAGGCCACAAAGATTCAACATCTACTATATATATACACACACATAAACAAAGGATTATTCAATGTAATTTTCTGGCGAAGAAAACTCGGATGAACCCCTTGTGGCCCCCAGCTCAACCCCCGGTTGCAGAGAAATAGCGTACCTTCTTCACTAACCATGCAAAGGGGATTCAAGATCTGAATACTATGGGTTCGAGTTTGGAATTCTGGAACTACGATCATGTGAGTTGTGAATGTGCTCTTTGATTATTATTTCCTAAAAAGAATAGTTACAACGACATTATACAATGATTATTCCTACTAGTCTCAAAAAGACTTGCTAAATCCTTCTTTTTCAAGAATTCCCTGAAAATATTGTTTCTAATTAAAGGCTTCTTGTGCTTCCCTTCATCATTTTCACATCTATGAAACTCTTGAGAACAAAAAGGATATTCATATGATTTTTTTGTAGGAAGACTCTCATGATGGATATTTTTCCTCCTTGAGAAGAAATTTTCATCATCATCATCATCTTCATCAACTAACATATAAGGAGGCACTTGTTCTTCATGTTTTTCAAATGCTTCCATGCTAATTCCGTCTTTACGATAATCAGCTCCACTCATGGCCAATGCTTCAAGTGAAATCGACATTTTTTGTTGGTGTTGCTCTTTGCGCAACTAATCAAGTGAATACGAGACTTGAGGTCAAGAATATGATGCTATAATGCTGAGCTGAGGACGTTCTACGCCTTCTTTATGAAAACAATCAATTGAGTTCTGAACAAATTAACTATGATGAAAAACTATCACGTCAAGTTTGGAGAGAGATAATACACCAGTTTGCCTGAGTTGTTTATGCAAGAACTTTATTGAGTACATGGCATATATATAGGTGATGGAAATTAAAGGGTTAATGTAGTTGGATCAGAACTTGGAATGTTGAATTGACTCTTGAAATTAACCTTTTGACGTATATTTGAAAGTTTCAAACCCAATTAGGTAGTAATTGTGATGAGAAGAAAAACGTTGGATTTGAATAAGAATTCGAAACTTCTCGTGATGATGATAATAGCAATAAAGATATCCTTGTTGCAACACGGCACTTAACTTTTTTTTTCTTAAAAAAAAAATGTTTCATACTTTTCACTAATCAATTAAACTAATTGTCGAATTTAATCTAACATTTAAAAAACTGTATATATGTTACACCAAAAATACTATAAGTTCTAATATCGTCAACATAAAAATTTGAAAGAATACAAATTAAAACATTAGTCAAAAGTAGGGAGTATTCATTAAATTTGCATGACAAGTTTGACAACAGCCACTACAACTTCGTTGTATACTGAAACTCCTTGTGGATAATAATCCTCAAGAGTCACATGGACAATGTACACAAACTAAACAAAAACTCAAAGAAAAAAGGTGAAGAGAATTATTGCTAGATAATATTAGTGTTAACATAACTAGAGTCAATCCGTATATAAATCCTCATCGTCTCAAATCAACATAAATCTCATAGTGGTTTCAGTAACGGGTTATAAATAAATTTAGGGGCAGATGTAGAATGTAAATTATGGAATCGTATATCGGAACTCAATAATATTATCTCAGGCTGAGGATATGTGTTAAAAAATATATTAAATAAGTACAAATAATTGATTACGAATCCAGTAAATCAAATGAGTTATGATCGTGATTGAATCCAAAAAAATTCCAGAAATATAAAACATGAATGGTTGAGTTTGAAGGGGAGCTTGGAGTAATAGTAAAGTTGTTTCCGTGTGACCTATAGTCATGGGTTCAAGCCGTGGATCGGAAGCAACCACTAATTAATGCTTGCATTATACGGTAGGTTGCCTCCATCACACTAGCTCTCGGGGTGCGGCCTTTTTCCGGACCTTGCCAGCGGAGGATGCTTTATGCACCGGACTGCGTAAAGTGAAAATGAAGTGAATGGTCGAGCTTACGTCGTAACTTATGGTAGAGGAAGTTAATATTTTTGAATGAGTCCTACCAAAAAAAAGGACGTATGTTAGAGTTGTCCTCAAGATTGTACTGCATGCAAGGAATCACGAGAATCATAGGTCGATGGGCCTAGCAAAACATTGAATTAGTAGGAATGTAGGAATAATGATTTAAGTACAATGAACACAAATATACATACACATTTTTTGCATATTCAAATATGGTAGTTTTGGTAACTCTATGACAGGCTTTCATGGACTTCTTTAAAAAATGTTTTAAACAGATTTGGTTTCAGTGATGAGTGGAATGATTTAATTTGGAGAAGCATCTCTAATGTTTGGCATTCCATAATTATTAATGGAACTAGACATGGTTTCTTCACCTCTTCACAAGGTCTTAAACAAGGCGATCCTATTTCTCCTTCCCTGTTTATTATTGCTGCTGAGGTTATCTCTAGGTCCCTTAATAATTTGTTAGATAATCAGAATTTCACTCCTTTTTCCATGCATGAAAATGGTCCTCAAATTACTCATTTGGCATATGCTGATGATATTGTGATTTTCAGTAGTGGTAACTCTAAATCTATAAAGTTAGTTATGCAGATAATTAAGAAATATGAGGCTGTTTCTGGTCAAATGGTTAATAAGGATAAAAGTTTTTTTCTAACTGGGCCTAAAACTTGTGCTTATAGAATTAATAGAATCAGAGACAAAAATGGTTTTCTTGACAAAAACTTTCCTTTCACTTACCTTGGTTGTCCTATCTACATTGGTACAAAAAGGTTGTCTTATTTTGACAACATGCTAGCAAAGATTATTAAGAGGCTCAATGCATAGCAAGGTAACATGCTCTCCTGTGGAGGTAGGCAAGTTCTCATTAAAAGTGTGATTCAATCTCTCCCTATTTATATTCTTTCTGCCATTAGTCCCCCTAAAGGCACTGTGGAACTCATTGAAAAACATATTGCTAATTTTTTTTGGGGTGCCGTAAAGGGTAAGAACAAGTATCATTGGACCTCTTGGGAGAAACTGTGCTTTCCAAAAAATGAGGCTGGTATTGGTATTAGAGGGATGAATGACATCTCTAATACTCTTACTGTGAAGAGATGGTGGCATTTCAGAACAAGTAAGTCTATTTGGGCTGACTGCCCGAGAATGAATCCTGTGGGTAAAAAGTGGGGTCCTGGCAATTCTCAAGCTTGGAAACACTTACTTTAGGCTAGAGATAAATGTAAACAGTTCATTTCTTGGAAGATTAATGAAGGAAATTGTAGTTTCTGGTGGGATAACTGGACAGAAGTGGGCTGTCTTGCACAACTCTGTCCGGCTTTTATCACTAGATACAACTACAAAAAGAAAGTCAAGGACTTTGTGGACAATAATACCTGGAATGCTCAGAAACTTTATAATACTCTCCCCAGTGATATTGCTTTACCCATTATTTCTATTGCGTTGGGCCAAAAAGAAAAAAAGGATGCTATATGGAATATGACTGATGATGGGCACTTTTCTAATGGCACTGCTTGGAAACTTATCAGAAAGAATAGACAGACTAATGACATTTTAAACAATATTTGGCACAAGTCTATCCCTTTCAAACAGTCTTTTATGTGTTGGAGAATATTCTTTGGAAGAGTTCCAATCAACAAAGTCCTCATTACTACTAATTCTCAGAGTCAGACTGATTGTATTTGCTGTTTGATACCAAAAAATGAAACTGCTCAACATGTCTTTGTGGAGGGTAAAGTAGCAGATTATATGTGGAAGGCTATGGGTAATCCTCTGGGAATTATTCATCATCATATCCCTCTCAGAGGATTACTTAATGAATGGTGGAAAAAGAAGGCTATGAACAAGGTTCACAAACTAGTGCTTCAAGCTGTTCCTATCATTGTTTGTTGGGAAATTTGGAAAGCTTGGTCTGCTTGTAAGTATGGAGACAACAATAGTTTCTACTTGTATAAGATGGTCACACAATGCGTATGGAACATCAAATCTGTCCTACAAGATGCCTATCCTACCATAGATACCACAGAAAATTGGATCAACTTGCGCAGCAAGATTGAGAGACTTAAACTAGCTATGAGAAGTATCCCTGTCCAGCGGAATAAACCTCAGGCTGGTATCATAAAAATCAACACTGATGGGAGTTTTGATAAAAGAAATGGAAAGGCTGGAATAAGAGGTGTGGTCAGAAACGAGAATGGAGACTTCATTTTTGCCTTTTCTGTCCCAGTACAAGCTCGAAGTAGCAATCAAGCAGAAGCCATTGCTGCAAGATTTGGAGTTGATTGGTGTATTCAACATGGTCACTCTAACAATCATTTGGAACTGAACTCTCTTCTTGTCACAAATATGCTCATTCAACAAGGTACTAACAATCTGAAGCTCAAGGAAACCATCAACTGTACTGCCAAGATGCTCAGTAACCATGCTGCTCAAGTTTCTCACTGCTATAGAGAGGCTAACCGTGTAGCTGATATTCTAGCAAAGATGTCTACATCAAGTGGAAATAGGACCTTATATCACTCTCTACACGATCTCCCTAGAGAGGCAAAGGGGTTACTTCAACTTGATAATTGGGAAATTCCAACATTTAGAAGAAAGTATGAGAAATGTAATTTTTTTGTTAGTTAATCTCTTTTGTAATTATTGGAAGGAATTTGTATAGGCTGCTTCCTTCCTTATGATTGCTTGTCAATCCTTTTTGTAGATTAGAGGCAAGGCCCCATGTCCCCCTCTAATCATTGTAAGTATGTTTACTTATCAATTAACATGGTAGGAGTCCAAGTCAAACCCTCCACACCATAGGCTCACAACCTAATGGTGATGGCTTAACTTAAAAAAAAGAAGAAGAAGAAGTTAAAAGTGAAAAAAAAAAACTTTAAAAAGTGTAGGTATATTGTATTTGTATTGAATGAAAAATTGCACGTATGAGAATGTCTCAGATGTATTTACCTTGTTTTAATTAACACTAGGCCAGTGATGGAACGATGCACTTTAATAGTAGTAACCTTTCGCTACAAGTCTTGCTTTATAACGATTAATAAAAACATTCAAATTTAGCTTCATTTGAAAATCCATTTTGATCAACAAGGTTCTTGGCTGAATAGAAAGCACTACGAAGAAAAGATTATGGCCGCGGTTATTATTACTGCTAAGTATTGTTCGACGATTATATTAACCGTCCCTTAGGATGGCGATTGAATTGCAAACCTAGAATCAAGGGATACCTATTCCCTTAAGTTGTTATGTTGTGAAAAATCTTATTATGTAGGATCTCTATTTAAAAGCGTGTATGTCTGAATTAGGGTCCTACATCATCAAGGAGTGTAAAATTTCCAATTATTTGAGTGCCGGTCACAACTCGATCGACCTGAAATTGTGTTGTGACAAATTTGCAAAAAAGATATTTGGCAACAATTTTTTTTTTGTTGCCATAGATTGATTATCGTTGCAAAAGTACTTTTGGCAACAAAAAAAGAAAAATTGTTGCATAAACTTTTCCCAACGGCTGTTATTGCAACGACGTGCAATAATTTTTTTTTTTTTTGGTTGCCAAAAGTACTTTTTGCAACAATAATCAATACTATGGCAACAAAAAGGTTCATTTGCCAACAATAAAACTAAGTTGTTGCCAAATATTAAATTTTTTGTTGCCATTTCTATACTTTCTTGTAGTGTTGGTATAAGAGAAAAAATTTAGAGAGTCCATGAAGGATTGAAGTCGTGTCAGTCTATAGCGAACCAATATTTGTAAGCATGAGGCTAAAGTTCTAGGAGTCTATGAAGTCGTGTTAATGAAATCTTGTTCATAGATACATAACGCACCATAGTAAACACGAGACTAGAGTCCTAAGAATCTATGAAGCTTTGTTAGTAAAGCCTTGCGTCCTCACCAGCCCCAGCAACCGTTCCAGTACAGATAGTCATTCCCTTCGGAAATGGGAGAGACATTCAACCCAATCAAGGGTGATATGAGTATTTTCATAGATGTATAAATTTGATTTTCAAGAAGTGCATGCATGGAGAGACATTCAATCCATAAGGGATTGGTTTATGGATATATTAACTATGCAGGAAATGTTTGTATGATGATTAATAATAGAGTCATGAGTGCCTCAAAATCTTCCTAGACTATCCACGTTTTGTTAGTTTAATACTTAAATTATGATGTGTTGTTGTTACCCTCTGAGCTATGACATTTTCTATCTAGCTAAAACATTCATGCAGTGCCAAGTGACATCACTCTCTTTGTAGTGTATGTCGGAGCTAGAGCAAAAGAACAAGAGCATCTGTGTGGCACTTTAATTTACATTATCTTTTTAAATTTCATACCTATTTTTCTTTCTTCTTCTCTTATTCATTTCTTCTTCTTCTTCTACAAATCTCCACATCATTTGCTAATATATAATAGTAAACTAATTAAAACTCAACCTTAAAATAAAAGCAATAAAATGAACAGTTAATTACAACGACATTATACAATGACTTTTCCTAATAGTCTCAAGAAAACTTCCTATATCCATCTTTTTCAAGAATCCCCCCAAAGTATTGTTTCTAATTAATAGAGGCCTTCTTTTGCTCCCCTTCATCATTTTCACATCTATGAAACTCTTGAGAAAAAAAGAATACTCATATTGTTTTTTTGTGGGAAGAATCTCATGATGGATATTTTTCTTCGTTAAGAAGAAATTTTCGACTTCTTCTTCATGATCAGCTAACAAATAAGGAGGCACTTGTGCTTCATGTTTTTCAAATTCTTCCATGCTCATCCCATCTTTGAGATAATCAGCTCCCAACATGGCCAATGCTTCAAGCGAAATTGACATTTTTTTTTTTGCTTTTTGTGCAACAACTTGATTGAAATATGAGACTTGAGGACGAGTAATGATGCGCTAAGGATGATGCTCCACCTTAATTTCTATAAACAGACAATTGAGTTCTGAACGGATTAATTACTTCTTGATAGAATGGCTTGATCTATAGGTTTGGAGAGAGATGCATGAGATGATGAGACTTTTTGTTGAGTTATTGTTTTATGCAAGAGTTTCAATTAGACAGGCATATATATACATACATATATATAGAGAGAGAGGTGATAAATAAGGCAAAGTTTACATTACGTACTCAAAATATTGACTTGACTCTTGAAATTAACCTTTTGACATTTGGAGAAAGTTTCAAAGCCAAAAGGTAATATACTTGTGAATAAATTATATATAGTGAGAGAGGTGATGAATAAGGCAAAGTTTACATTACGTACTCAGAATATTGATTTGACTCTTGAAATTAACCTTTGACATTTTGGAGAAAGTTTCAAAGCCAAAAGGTAATATACTTGTGAAGAAATTTAAAACGTTTGAATTTGAATAAGTATTCGAAACTTCTCGTGTCAGTCTTATAATAAGGCTATCCTGTTGCAACGGCATATGCAGTTTTTTTTTTCCTTCAAAATTTGTTTAATATTTTTCGCTAATCAATTACACTAGTTGTTGAATTTAAATAGGATTAAATTGTTTTTATTATCATTTAAATATTCGTATATTGCACCAAAATAGTATCACTTGTAATTTTCGTCAACAAAAATTTGTATCGAAAGAATAATCTTAATTAAAGCATTAGTGGAATTAGTTCAATTTATTGAATCTCGAAAATCACCGAAGATACCTACACTTTAAGTACCAGAGGTACTTTCTATGTTGACTGAACTTTTTTTCCACGTTTTTTTTTTTCTTTTTTTTTCTGTTGATACTCATGCTTTCAATGAATATTTTCTAGTCAAGTATTCTGAAACTCACGAGGCTTAAAACAAAATATGGTTGCAATAATTCTAACGAGCATTCACGTTCTATTGCATATGCAATGGATTTTAATGCATTACATACTCAATGACTCAAATCATCTTAAGTCACGGCGGATGTACCGTGTTGCGAATATAATTACATATTAAAAGTTACTTCTCTCTAACAGCTTAAGTTTTTACATGAGATGATCACATACTTCAATATAATATCAGAGTAGGCAAAGGTCCTGATATCGAATCTCACCACCACCCATTATCAAAAATAATTTCCATCTTGGCCAATTAAAAGTGTGCTTGAGATGGTCACACACTTCAATGCACCATAAGTTATGAATTCACATAAATAATATGAATTGTGGAAGAATTTCTGAAGAACTTATCCAAAACATGAATGGACGAGCTTAACTGTGTCGAAACTTATGGTAATATTTGAACAAGTCCTACCAAAAAAAGGAAATATCTTAGAGTTGTACTCAAGATTGTACGGCAAGTTATCACGAGAATCATAGGTCAAATTGGGGTCTTCTATATTATCATGGATTCGTAGGAATAATATATGTACGATGAACACATATATGTACACATGTTCTGCAGATTCAAATATGGAAGTTTTGGTAACTTTTAGGAAGCTTCTCAGCATATTCAACTGCATGTGTAGTGACTAGTGAAAGTTAAAAGTGTAATTGGATTACTATTGAATGAAAAATTGCACGTGTGAGAATGTCTCGAATAAGAACCAAGGCTCTAAGGAGTTGTTTGGTTGGTGAAATGAGATAGACATTATACGTGCCTCTAATTTGTTGGGTTGACACTCCGCTTCTTTATATTCTTAAAAGGCGAGAAACTCACGTTTCCTTCTCCTTTCTTACTTTTCCGAGGATGGTTCAGAAGGAGCCGGTTCCGCCTCCGGCTAAGGAGGGAAATTTCAATCGATAGGCGGCCCACCTTCTATATGAGATAGCTAATTCCGTCATTTAGTATAATAATTTTGGAACTAATTAATACTCATAACCGAACGCATGATAAAATAGTCCACACTTTATCTCGGGATTATTGTCCCTATCCAACCGGCCAACAACTAATAGTAATAAGTTTAATGACAGGACTTGACGTATCACGATAATTAATTCCACTTTCTTGACTAAATCTCTTTTTGCTACAAATCTTACATTATAGTGATTAATAGAACCATTCGAATTTAGCGTCAACTTGAAAATCCATTTACATTAACCGTTACTCACGAGTCACGACAGCAAATTGCTGCGGTTTTTTTTTTTTTTTTTAAAACCAACTAGCAGCGATTATGAAGATATTGTTTTATGATTCATGATTGCATTAAGATGCTAAATTTAGTGGCAACTGTATTGCATTTAGTGGCGATTTGCAGTTAAAATATTTTTTTTTTTAAATTAATCATACTAGAGGAAAGATACCAAATAACACGTGACTTGCTACTCAAGACCGTTGAATTATTTTATGGCTTGATAGATGCTGGAATTAATTTAGTTTCAATAGGATTATCATAATAGATTTGGGAGTTGAAACCTTGAATGTTAATTACCTGTTGGATTGTTAGATATTTCCATCAGCGCAGGCCCAAGGCAAAAGATTTAATATGCTAGTATTTATAATCTTAATGTATAAAATTACATGTAAAATATTATTCGGTTGGGTTTGGTATTTTCTTGGTCATTTTATTAAATTAATAATCTACCCTCATCATTCAGTACAATATACTTATGCATTTATTAAAAAAAAAAAAACTACAATAGTATTAAGAAACACGTAATAAACGATTTTTTAACCAACCCCTCAATATTTAGAACGACATTATACAATGAATATTCCTGTTAGTCTAAACAAAACTTGCTATATCCTTCTTTATCAAGAATTCCCAAAAAGTTTGATTTTATTTTTTATTTTTTTATATTAAAGGTCTCTTTGGCTCCCCTTCATCATTCTCACATCTATGAATCTCCTTGGAACAAAAAGAATATTCATAAACATATTTTTGGGCATATATGTCTTTATTGAGATTAAACTTCATGATCTTCATCATCTTTCGTCTGCTAACAAATAAGGAGGGACTTGTGCTTCATAATTTTCAAATTCTTCAATGCTAATTCCATCTTTAAATAAGATAATCAGCTCCACTCATGGCCAATTCTTCTAGTGAAATTGACATTAGTTTTGGCTCTTTCTGCAACTAATTAAGTGAATATGAGATTTGATTTAAAGCACAATCAATATAATTGAGTTCCGAACGAATTAGCTCTTTGATATAGTGGCTTGATATACAGATTGAAACTATGATGGAAAACTGTCGCGTTAGGTTGGGATTGACGAGACTTTTATGTTGAGTTGTTTAATGTAAGAATCATTTAGACAGGACATGTATATACATATATAGCCATATAGGTGATAGAAAAGATTATTACCTTCGTTTCAATTTATTTACATGTGTTTAATTGGACACAAAGTTTAAGAATTGAAAAAAAAAATGATAGAAAATTTGTGGTCTAAAACAAGCCATATATAGATGTGTGGCGGCAAATTAACGATTTCATTAAGGAAAAAATAGGAAGTTTAAATTATACTAAACTTTTAATTTTAGTTTCAAAATTGTTTCATACATTTCACTAATCAATTGTCAATACACTAATTGACGAATTTAAGTAGGACTAATTAATTATTTTATCTAATATTTAAATATTAGAATACATCTTAAAGCATTAGTGAAAGTTCAATTAATTGATCTCGAATAACACCGTAGGAGTGTCTTAGAACTCGTTTGGTAAGAGGTCTTAGATAAAATAGTCATGATATTATATGTGGTATTATTTTATATCATGTTTGGTTGATATTTTGGAGCATGTATAATTAATACCGGAATTATTTAATGCAAACAACACCATGGGATAACTTATGCATTGATAAAAAACTGAAATGACAAAACTAATTTTGTTTTCGTCCAAGAAATCTATAGGCCAAGCATTAAGGGTATAATTGGAACAAATTATTTTTTTAGTTTTAAAAATAAATAAATATTCAAATAGTATTTTTTGTGTCCAATTTTAGTGCAATGAACCAAACACCCAATAAAAAACAATCCCTGTATTACTAATCCATACATTACTAATCCCTTCATTACTAATTCATGTATAATTTGCCTTTGAACCAAACGACCCCTTAGCAGTATATTTTAAATGCAAGAAGTACTTTTATGCTGACTGAATTTATTTTCCACGTTTCTTCTATTTACACTCATGACTTCATTGAATAATATTTCTGTCACGACCCAAATCTGACACTCAGGCCTTGACCGGGCACCTGACGAGCTCCTACCCATAAGGCGAACCCTCTAAGCTAATCATGCAAAAATTAACGAATAAAATGAATAATACGCAAAGTCTCATAATATAAAGAAAAGTGCGGAAGCGAAATATAAATACTGAGTCTTGCCCATAAACCCCATCAAATGTCTAAGTCATGGAACTACTAGTCTGAATATAGAAGTACGAGACGTAGCTCGGAATACTACTAAGTCAACTAAAGAAGAAGAGGCCGCCATGATCTAATGGTGGCTCACCTCTACTGAACTGGACTGAACGAAGCTGGAATGAATCAAGTATCGGCTACCTGGTCACCGTTAACCACACCTGCACACATACAACATCAACAAGCGTGAGTCTAAAAGACCCAGCAAGATCATCGACACTCTCAGCTTACCCCTGGGGCAAGTCTTTGAAATCCCTGATAATGCATAAAAGCAATTACACAGTCCAAGTATATTAAATATATACAAACACTGAAGCTAAAGCTGAAATCATGAAGCATAAACAAGCAAAACATGAAATACTCTAAATCTGAATCTATGCTCATGGGACATAGACATAGTACGTATTTACCTATGTCTTACCCCGTCTTCCGGAGAGGGCATTATTTACCCCCATCTTACCCGGACGAGCAATACATGAAATACACTGAATCTGAATGTATGCTCACGGGACATAGTACGTATTTGTCTATGTCTTACCCCGTCTTCCGGAGAGGGCATTATTTACCCCCATCTTACCTGGACAAGCAATAGATGCACTACACCGAATACGAATTTATGCTCGCGGGACATAGTACGTATTTGTCTATGTCTTATCCCATCTTCCGGAGAGGGCATTATTTACCCCCATCTTACCCGGGTTACTTAAAATTCTAGCATCTATCTCTCATCGAACATCAATGGGACCTGTGGAAGTATGCCCCCTCGAAGATATGATAAGTGGAACATACATCCAATCAATACCACTTCTAAACTTTACATTTATATAAATAGTATCTATTTAAGCGAAATTACGCTAAAGGACTCATACGGTCATTACTTTAGAAACTTGAAAATTATCCAATTTAGATCATGCTTGCCCACTCACACGAACTAAATGGTTTAAATGCATACATACAACACAAACCATATGCTTTTTATGAAAAGCAAGTAAACTAAGAGTTTAAGCCTCACTTGCCTTATAACCGGAACACCAACCTCTTTTGAAATGCCAAAATCTCTTCAAATGATCTTCAATAGCCACAATCTATTCAATAACGAAAATACGGGTCCAAATTAGTCTAGGAAAACTAATCCCATAATTTAAGGACACCTATGGTAAAAATCAACTCAAACCCGCCCCTCGGGTTAATATTTCTAAGTCCATAATTGATTCCCCTGGACACGTTACAATAAGCTACGAAAGTTAAAAAATATTTTTTGCCAAGTTTCAATCTTGATGTCAATTGATGGGTCAAATCTCAATTTTCCCTTAATTTAACATTCAGGGATAACTCTCAGTATTCTACATCTCAATTACCATATTTTATGTTGGTGAAAACATATCTTAATCTCAAGGCACAAAATCATATATCGACTCAGGTTTGTGTTCTTCGTACATAAACCCAAACCCAATCTATTCTGTTAGAGTATTACCACATAAAAGAAATACTTTTATCTAATAAAGCTAATGAAGTGAGAAGAAAGCGAGATATTAATACCTATTACTGTGCGTTGAAATTTATCCTACTTCAGTGCTTCAACAACGTCTTAGTCCAATACTAATTGCAAGTTTAAAGAAACTGCTTGTGCTTGCTTAATCCACGAAGGACTAGGATTAGGATAAAATAAACTCAACTTTGTCTTATATGAATCCTAAGTCCCTGAATTTGATCCCAAGGAATAGCTTTGTCCTTAACCCTTTAGTGCTTCTGCCAAACTTCTATACCCCTGAGCGTATTGTTTTGTGTAATCTGTACCAAAACTTAAAAAAAATCCCAAAGTTATACTCCTTGGTCATTTCAAACGTGCCAGAAAAAAAGGAGTGTGGGCTTGCCCCACTTCTTTTGCCACTTAAATTGTCATCCAAACTTCCCTTACACTTCTTTTCCCATTTAAGCATATTTTGTCATTTAGTCATTAATTTAATTCTCCAACTTACTCCTTACAACGCTTATATATATGTACCGACAAATTCCTTGAGAATACATATCTCTTTCTAAATATGTAGGTGTGTATGTATATGTAATGTAAGTAATTCTATAGGAAATCTGTTAAAATTAAATAAGTTATAAATAAGGAAGTAATTCAAAAGAAAAATATCGGGTTGTTACAATTTCCTAGTCAAATATTCATTAATTTTGCATGAGAATATCAAATACAACTTGGCTGTATGCTGAAGAAATCAAGAAATTCACGAGGGGTAAACGATGTGAATGCATTAATGCTAAAAAACATTCACGTTCTATTGCATATACGCAATGGATTTTATCGTCATTGCATTACACACTCAATGACTCAAAAATTGCAATAAGTATATACAAAAACATTGCCTAAATCAAAGGGCCGTTGCCTCATGTCAATTTAAATTTAGTTTTCGTGTTTATGTCATCATCATAACTTGTAAAGAAAGTTAGCATTTGTATATGAGTCCAACCAAAAATGAAAAAATCTTAAAGATTGTACGTAAAATTGTACGGCAAATATAATTCACGAGAATCATATATTGGTCAACGAGTCTAGCCAAACTAAGATGAATGGAAATGTAGGAATATTATATGTACAATGAACACATATGTAATATACATGTTTTGCACATTCAGATGCAAGTCTGGGTAAATTCTTAGGAAGCTTCTTCATATATATATGAGTAATGACTAATGAAAGTTAAAAAATAAATATTCATAAGTCATAGTAGCATATATATATATATATATCCAAGATTTAAGTTCTATGAGCTCAACCTTTAGGATTCTTAGCATTGAACCAACTATATATTTCCAAAGTTATGAGTTCATATCTATTTTTTGTTGCAATTTTAATGGATTTATATATAGAAATTTATGCTCCGCAGCGAAAGTATTGAGTTCAGATGAAACCGATAAAGTAAAGTTGCATCCACCCAGCACAAAGCCACAAGCACATGATAACTTTGGAGTTGCAAGTTTCACCTAATTGCCCAATCAATATTTTCCCTCCAGGAACGCTGTGTTGGCTAGACAATTATTTTAGGCAAAAGGATCAATCTATTTCTCATGTTAATTCAAACCTCTCAGTATTGATATAGCTAATCAATTAAGTTGTAAGTTTACTTTTGAAATTAACTAATTTGCCTACAATGTCGTACATACGTAGATGGTACGCTCTAATAAATAAATACTACTACAGTAATTAAGTACAGGCAGAGCACGCATGTGCGCAGAGGAAGTAGCATGGAATGATCTTAAGCTGATACTTGAATAATCAAGGGTTGATCTAGACCTTCGATTTAAAGATATTAAAAAGGGATTGTAAAAGAATATTAAAACCAAACTCATAATTTTAAAGATATAATGAGTGCGGTACGTAGTTCTTAAAGGTTGAACGCATCAAATAAAAAATTTGAATTTGTCGCTGTTTGAATTAGAAAAAAATCATGGTCATTTGAGGAAAAATAATCTAATATTTGATTTATTAGATTTTTTTTTTTTTGTAGTAAAAAGCTAATACTTAATTACTATCATCAACTCAACCCTTTCCCATGAGTCATGACGCATCAAACAACATAAGTTCATGTCTCTCACGGACCCCTAGGTAAATACAATTTTGATTGTGCTCTTTGATTTCATATTATTTTCAAGAAATTAAAATAATTATAACGACATTTTACAATGCAATATGAGTCACGAGAATCATATATAGGCCAGGGTTTCCAGCAAAAGATGAATGAAAATTTAGGAATAATAGAGCTAAGCTTGCAAAATTGCAATGGCATATATATTCTGAACGAATTTCTTCACACACTTTATTAACTGCCCTTTTACATGTAAAGGTGTATATATTGCTGGACTACGCCACCTTAGATTTTCGTAATATAGTG
This sequence comes from Lycium ferocissimum, assembly GCF_029784015.1. NCBI lineage: Eukaryota > Viridiplantae > Streptophyta > Magnoliopsida > Solanales > Solanaceae > Lycium > Lycium ferocissimum. Next base: position 5,085,575 of record NC_081347.1, read on the forward strand.
TGTTATTGTCCATTTTAAGCTATGCCCGCACGTTATCTCCAAACGGCCTTACCCCGTTAAGAGTATTCCTACATACATCATATATTACAAATCTTTTATTACTGAAATTAACTATGAACTTCATCGCTACTCATAGCTAATAGTTTTTTTTTGTTAACATGTCACTAAATAAGATCAGCGACGGATTCAGTAGTTTAGCTACAAATTTGTCCATCGTTATTTTCAATTTTTTTTTCAACTAACAATATTGTGGGACTTTGTTTACACATACAACAATATATCTACCTACCAACTAAGTTCCACATGGACCAGATATCAGCAATCCCCCGCAACAATCAACCCATCAGTAAACCCATTGAACTAAGTTCCACACAGTCCATCTCCTTCAATATGGACTTTATCTAGAGATTCACTCGATATGTGTCACCCACATTTTCCAGTATTTTTTATGACCAAACGAGGTTGGTCGGACATTTAACATGTTAAGCAAAAGGGCTGAAGGTTTCATTATTGTAATCTTGTCCTTCAAGCTGATAAAAACCTTTAAACTATAAGTGTACTTGACCCGTGAAAAAGAATCTGACCCGAGTGTGAGGAGCTTGTTGACGGCATAATTAAGTAACGTAAAGTGTGTTAACTCTTTCTAACAACTTAACTTTTTAAATAAGATGGTCATTACACAAATTCAACAGTGTTAGACTACGATTATAAGCAAAAAGATCAATCTATTCTCATGTTCAACTTCTTAAAGCTAAGTGAAGTAATATTGCATTTGATCAACTTCTTGTTCTTTTAAAATAATCCTGTAAAATAAATAAATAAATAAATATATGTCGTCTAGCTACCTAGGTTTTGTAATGTTCCAAGGAATTAAAATAATTACAACGACATTATCAAAAGATTGTTCCTACTAGTCTAAAAAAACTTGCTACATCCTTCTTTTTCAAGAATTCCCATAAAATCTTGTTTCCACTTAAATGTTTCTTCTTCTCCCCTTCATCATTCTCACATCTATGAAATTCTTGACTCATATATGAGTTATTCTTTATTTTTCTCGAGAAAAAAACTTCCACATCATCTTCTTGATCATCAGCTAACAAATGGGGAGGCACTTGTGCTTCATACTTTTCATATTCTTCTAAGGTCATTCCATCTTTAACATAATCAGCTCCCATCATGGCCAATGCTTCTAGTGAAATCGACATCTTTTTGTTGTTCTTTGTGTGCAGGCGTGCAGCTAATTAATTAAGTGAATATGATACTTGAAGACAAAAATATGATGCTGCGTCAATGCTGAGCCCTTTGGCGGAAAACTACTACTTTACGTTTAATTTGGAGGGGGAGAGAGAGAGAGAGATGAAACTTTGTAGAGTTGTTTTCATGCAATAATTTTATTGAGACAAGACGCAGATATATAGGTGGTGGAAAAAGTAAGTTAATAATCCTAATTAAGATATAATTGTACTTAGAATGTTTGAATATAGTTGACTCGTGAATGTTTTGACATTTAGAGAAAGTTCAATGGCTTCAATTCTAAGCCAAAAAGGTAACCGACGGAAGAAAATTAAAACCTTTGAATTTGAATAAGAATTCGAAACTTAATTCTCGTGATCATCAATCTCTATAAAAAGTTTCCTTTCTGCAGTGGCATATACAATTTATTTTAATTTCTTATTTATTTGTCCCAAATTCTTTGTACTTTTTACTTATCAATTACTATCAATTTTATTTCAGTATCTTTCAAATTTAAATAAGATAAATTAATAATTTTATCTAAATAAACTATTCATATATTGCACCAAATACTATAAGTTGTAAATTCCCTCAAGTAGAACAAAAATATGAAAAATAGCACTAACAAATTAAATACTCAATTCAATTAATTGAATCTCGAAAATAACAAACAGATGAAGTACATTATTTATGTGATTGAATTTGTGTTTCCACGTTTTTTAAAGATACTGTAATAAATTATTCAATATTAATCTTTTTTTGTCAAATATTCATTAATTTTACATGACAACGTCCATGATGATGCACATTGGAATACGACTTTGAAAAGATCACACTTTGAAAAGATCACAGAGGTAAAAACAAAATATGAATACATTCATCTACTGCATGTCAATGGATATAACGTCATCACACACTCGAAATGACTCAAAAATTGCAAAAAGCATATACAGAAACATTTCCTAAATTTTCTAAAGTATCAAGGTCGACCAAAATAAGTTAAAAATCGTAGGAGTAAAAACTAATCCGATCTCCACATCAAATAATGCAGTAATTAGTTGGACGGATTAGGAAAGTAATCATTGAGTGCCTAAAACATACTCTAGTCAGCCGTATAAGAAAAAAATAATTTCCCTATAACTAATGTAATGTTTAGTTGGCAATATTAAGTATTACTCATATTAAGTTATGTGAGAATATGCTAAGGTTTTAATTCGGAATGAATGTTACTGATGATAGGCCAGAAACATGAATTTTTAGCTACATTTCACATCTTTATTGACTACATTTTAATCGTGTTTGAGCTATAATGTAATGTTTTATACTTATTAAGTGTGTTTTCTTGTGTAGGACTTGATTCCGAACTAAGAAACATTTTAGAGCTAAAACGGATATTTTGGAACTTCGAAGTCTTGAGTCGAAGACTAAAGCGGTGTATTGAAGATGAAATTTGGGATCAAATTAATTTGGACGGAGCAATAATCATGCAATTATTAAAGAAAGAGAGGAAGACATTCAAATTGTGCAAAACAAAATAAGAAATAATTTGATATGTACCTCACTTGAATGGAAGCAAGTACGTGAAAAGAAAATGTTAGGCAAAAAGCACTATGAGATTACAAAGCAATTGAAGGCTAATTTGTATGAAATTAGTTGCACTGTGAATGGTGAGCAGCAACGTTATCTACACTGCTGAGAAAAAAAGAGTTGCTGGACATTTGCCTTGGCGCGACGCGCAACGCGGGCTGATTTGATATTTTTCCAGTTCGTTGGCTTAAGGGTAATTTTGTGCGGACACTTCGCGGTATTATTTAAATATAGGGAAAAATACGTTTTTGAGGGAACTTTTGACTTAGGAGGCATTGGAGGAGCGTAGAAAAGGATTTGACGGTCAAATTTATTACTTTCCATCACGATTCGATTCAATACAGGAGTTTGGATCAATCATCGGTTGTAATGTTTTCTAATTCTATTTCTTCTATGTTCTTTTATTCTATTATAGAGTAGTTTCTTATAGAGTTTTAACAGACATGATGTATTGATTGACCTTTTTAGATTCAATTCTCATTTTATTGTTTGAATTCGTTAACAGGGTTTTGAATTGAATTGCAGAGTTATCTACTATTTTATTTAAGTAAAATTTTCACAAACAGCTACCTTTTAGCTCCTTCTAACAACCTATAACTACATGTTCTATATTTACAATTCATAGCTAGATGACTCTATATTTAGCTAGTAGACGGGTATGCTAAAATATAGTATAAATATAACGGAAATACACACGCTGGGCTAACTGAAAGTGCTATATTTATGGAAACAAAATCTGTTCCAATTTAAATTATAATCAGTTTTATTGCTCCCTGATTCACGCAAATATCCTCCCATTCCATATCTGATCCCATATCGCATTCAAATGTACTAACAAATTCAAAAAAAATTGAATTCAAAAAAGTACATTCATATTTTTAACCAAAAATAAAAAGGTTTAATAACTAGTTCATCAAAAATCTTTGAAAAATAACAATATCAAACCAGTGAACAGAGCTCGATTAGAATGACGAATATATATTTGATTTCATCTGTTGAAATATCGAATTCAAGTTGAGTTCATAATTGAGGTAACAATGTTTTCACTGCAACCTTTTTATTTTTTTCGCTTTTTTCGAAATTTTGAATATATGAAAACTCAGATTCATAGATTCAAAATATTATTATTTCAGCTAAATTGAATATAACACATTGCTGTATTCGAAAACAACAGGATAATGACAAGCGTAACTGCGTTGATCAATCATTCTGGTTTTTGGAACGATCAGAACTGTTTTATGAATTACAAAATTGATGCTGTTGTATTCACTGATAACTGCAATTACGATGAGTTAGTTTCTACGATTACAAATCAATTAGGCGTGAATACTGTCAAAAAAAACTATTTCAATAAAATATACTGTTGAAGGCGATTTTAAAATTGTATCATGATCTTCATCATCTTTCGTCAGCTAACAAATAAGGAGGGACTTGTGCTTCATAATTTTCAAATTCCATGCTAATTCCATCTTTAAATAAGATAATCAGCTCCACTCATGGCCAATTCTTCTAGTGAAATTGACATTAGTTTTGGCTCTTTCTGCAACTAATTAAGTGAATATGAGATTTGAATTAAAGCACAATCAATATAATTGAGTTCCGAACGAATTAGCTCTTTGATATAGTGGCTTGATTTACAGATTGAAACTATGATGGAAAACTGTCGCGTGACTTTTATGTTGAGTTGTTTAATGTAAGAATCATTTAGACAGGACATGTATATACATATATAGCCATATAGGTGATAGAAAAGATTATTACCTTCGTTTCAATTTATTTACATGTGTTTAATTGGACACAAAGTTTAAGAATTGAAAAAAAAAATGATAGGAAATTTGTGGTCTAAAACAAGCCATATATAGATGTGTGGCGGTAAATTAACGATTTCATTAAGGAAAAAATAGGAAGTTTAAATTATACTAAACTTTTAATTTTAGTTTCAAAATTGTTTCATACATTTCACTAATCAATTGTCAATACACTAATTGACGAATTTAAGTAGGACTAATTAATTATTTTATCTAATATTTAAATATTAGAATACATCTTAAAGCATTAGTGAAGGTTCAATTAATTGATCACGAATAACACCGTAGGAGTGTCTTAGAATTCGTTTGATAACAGGTCTTAGATAAAATAGTCATGATATTATATGTGGTATTATTTTATATCATGTTTGGTTGATATTTTGGAGCATGTATAATTAATACCGGAATTATTTAATGCAACCATCACCATGGGATAACTTATCCATAGATAGCTTATGCATTGATAAAAAACTGAAATGACAAAACTAATTTTGTTTTCGTCCAAGAAATCTATAAAGGCCAAGAATCTAAGGGTATAATTGTAACAAATTATTTTTTTAGTTTTAAAAATAAATAAATATTCAAATAGTATTTTTTGTGTCCAATTTTAGTGCAATGAACCAAACATCCAATAAAAAACAATCCTTGTATTACTAATCCTTACATTACTAATCCCTTCATTACTAATTCATGTATAACTTGCCTTAAAACCAAACAAACCCTTAGTAGTATATTTTAAGTGCAAGAAGTACTTTTATGCTGACTGAATTTATTTTCCACGTTTCTTCCATTTACACTCATGACTTCATTGAATAATATTTCCTAGTCAAATATTCATTAATTTTTCATGAGAATATCAAATACAACTTGGTTATATGCTGAAGAAATCAAGAAATTCACGAGGGGTAAACGATATGAATGCATTAATGCTAAAAAAACATTCACGTTCTATTGCATTACACACTCAATGACTCAAAAATTGCAATAAGTATATACAAAAACATTGCCTAAATCAAAGGGCCGTTGCCTCATGTCAATTTAAATTTAGTTTTCGTGTTTATGTCATCATATAACGCATTTGTATATGAGTACAAAAATGAAAAAACACTCAATGACTCATATAAAATTGCCAAACTAAGATGAATGGTAGGAATATTATATGTACAAAACATTGCCTAAATCAAGTGGTTTGGTTTGATTTAGGATTTTGGTGTTGGCCGTTGCCTCATGTATTCAATTTTTAAAATATTTAAAAAATTTGTAATGTTTTCGTGTTTATTTTTTTGTAATTTTTTATCTATCATCATATTATTCAAGCTTGTAAAGAAAGTTTTATTAGGATTTGTATATGAGTCCAACCAAAAAATGAAAATAATAAAATCTTAAGATTGTAGACGTGAAAAAATAATTGTTTTTTCTTGTCATGTAAAATGTAATTCACGAGTCAATCATATATTGGTGAATATTTTATTACGATTTTGTGTCTAGCCTTAATTATATAGTTGTATCTTACTAGGATTTGAATGGAAATGTAGGAATATTATAAATGTGCGATGAACACATATGTAATATACATGTTTTGCACATTCAGATGCAAGGCTGGGTAAATTCTTAGGAAGCTTCTTCATATATATATATATGAGTAATGACTAATGAAAGTTAAAAAATAAATATTCATAAGTCATAGTAGCATATATATATCCAAGATTTAAGTTCTATGAGCTCAACCTTTAGGATTCTTAGCATTGAACCAACTATATATTTCAAAAGTTATGAGTTCATATCTATTTTTTGTTGCAATTTTAATGGATTTATATATAGAAATTTATGCTCCGCAGCGAAAGTATTGAGTTCAGATGAACCCGATAAATTAATGTTGCATCCACCAAGCACAAAGCCACAAGCACATGATAACTTTTGAGTTGCAAGTTTCACCTAATTGCCCATCAATATTTTCCCTCCAGGAACGCTGTGTTGGCTAGACAATTATTTTAGGCAAAAGGATCAATCTATTTCTCATGTTAATTCAAACCTCTCAGTATTGATACAGCTAACCAATTAAGTTGTAAGTTTACTTTTGAAATTAACTAAGTTGCCTACAATGTCGTACGTATGTACGTAGTACCCTCTAATAAATAAATACTACTACAGTAATTAAGTACAGGCAGAGCACGCATGTGCGGAGAGGAAGTAGCATGGAATGATCTTAAGCTGATACTTGAATAATCAAGGGTGGATCTAGACCTTCGATTTAGAGATATTAAAAAGGGATTGTAAAAGAATATTAACACCAAATTCATAATTTTAAAGATATAACGCAGTGCGGTACGTCGGACCCACAAAGGTTGAAAACAACTCATCACAAATAAAAAATTTGAATTTGTCGCTTTTTGAATTAAAAAAAATCATGGTCATTTGAGGAAAAATAATCTAATATTTGATTTATTAGATTTTTTTTTTTTTTGTAGTAAAAAGCTAATACTTAATTACTATCATCAACTCAACTCTTTCCCATGAGTCATGACGCATCAAACAACATAAGTTCATGTCTCTCACGGACCCCTAGGTAAATACAATTTTGATTGTGCTCTTTGATTATATATTATTTTCAAGAAATTAAAATAATTACAACGACATTTTACAATGCAATATGAGTCACGAGAATCATATATAGGCCACGGTTAGCAAAAGATGAATGAAAAATTAGGAATATTAGAGCTAAGCTTGCAAAATTGCAATGGTATATATTCCGAACGAATTTCTTCACACACTGTATTAACTGCCCTTTTACATGTAAAGGTGTATATATTGCTGGGCTACGCCACCTTAGATTTTCGTAATATAGTGTGTTATTGTCCATTTTAAGCTATGCATTTCTTGACACCGCATGTTATCTCCAAACGGCCGTTATTCAAACTACAATAACCAAACATTAAGAGTATTCCTACATACATCATATATGTAGCTTCATCCACTACAAATTTATTATTGAAATTAGCTATGAACTTCATCGCTACTCGTAGCTAATAGTTTTTTTTTGTTAACATGTCACTAAATAAGATCAACGATGGATTCAGTAGTTTAGCTACAAATTTGTCCATCGTTATTTTCTATTTTTTTTTCAACTAACAATATTGTGGGACTTTGTTTACACATACAACAATATATCTACCTACCAACTAAGTTCCACATGGACCATATATCTTGGCCCCAATCGATGTTTCCATGCCAATAACAATCAACCCACGACAAGAGGAACCCGACTTAGATCTAATGGTCTTGACCCCTTATCATAGTAACCCATCTCCTTCGATATGGATATCTAGATTCACTCGATATGTGTCACCCACATTTTCCCAATATTTTTTATGACCAAACGAGGTTGGCCTGACATTTAACAAAGTTAAGAAAAGGGCCGAAGGTTTCATTATTGTAATCTTGTCCTTCAAGCCGATAAAAACCTTTAAACTATAAGTGTACTTGACCCGTGAAAAGAACTACCCGAGTGTGAGGAGCTTGTTGACGGCATAATTAAGTAACTTAAAGTTTGTTAACTCTTTCTAACAACTTAGCTTTTTAAATAAGATGGTCATTACACAAATTCAACAGTGTTAGACTACGATTATAAGCAAAAAAATCAATCTATTCTCATGTTCAACTTCTTAAAGCTAAGTGAAGTACTATTGCATTTGATCAACTTCTTGTTCTTTTAAAATAATCCTGTAAAATAAATAAATAAATAAATAAATGTCGTCTAGCTACCTAGGTTTTGTAATGTTCCAAGGAATTAAAATAATTACAACGACATTATCAAAAGATTGTTCCTACTAGTCTAAAAAAACTTGCTACATCCTTCTTTTTCAAGAATTCCCATAAAATTTTGTTTCCACTTAAATGTTTCTTCTTCTCCCCTTCATCACTCTCACATCTATGAAATTCTTGACTCATATATGAGTTATTCTTTATCTTTCTTGAGAAAAAAACTTCCACATCATCTTCTTGATCATCAGCTAACAAATGGGGAGGCACTTGTGCTCATACTTTTCATATATTCTTCTAAGGTCATTCCATCTTTAACATAATCAGCTCCCATCATGGCCAATGCTTCTAGTGAAATCGACATCTTTTTGTTGTTCTTTGTGTGCAGGCGTGCAATTAATTAAGTGAATATGATACTTGAAGACAAAAATATGATGCTGCGTTAATGCTGAGCCCTTTGGCGGAAAACTACTACTTTACGTTTAATTTGGAGAGAGAGAGAGATGAAACTTTGTAGAGTTGTTTTCATGCAATAATTTTATTGAGACAAGAAGCAGATATATAGGTGGTGGAAAAAGTAAGTTAATAATCCTAATTAAGATGTAATTGTACTTAGAATGTTTGAATATAGTTGACTCGTGAATGTTTTGACATTTAGAGAAAGTTCAATGGCTTCAATTCTAAGCCAAAAAGGTAACCGAGGGAAGAAAATTAAAACCTTTGAATTTGAATAAGAATTCGAAACTTAATTCTCGTGATCATCAATCTCAATACAAAGTTTCCTTTCTGCAGTGGCATATACAATTTATTTTAATTTCTTATTTATTTGTCCCAAATTCTTCATACTTTTTACTTATCAATTACTATCAATTTTATATCACTATCTTTCGAATTTAAATAAGTAAATTAATATTTTTTTATAAAACTATTCATATATTGCACAAAATACTATAAGTTGTAAATTCCCTCTAGTAGAACAAATTTATGAAAAATTACATGTTGAGCATTAACTAATTAAATACTCAGTTCAATTAATTGAATCTCGAAAATAACGAACAGATGAAGTACTTTATTTATGTGATTGAATTTCAGTCAATGTTTTTAAAGATACTGCAATAAATTATTCAATATTAATCTTTTTTTGTCAAATATTCATCAATTTTACATGACAACGTCCATGATGATGCACATTGGAATACGACTTTGAAAAGATCACAGAGGTAAAAACAAAATATGAATACATTCATCTACTGCATGTCAATGGATATAACGTCATCACACACTCGAAATGACTCAAAAATTGCAAAAAAGTATATACAGAAACATTTCCTAAATTTTCTAAAGTATCAAGGTCGACCAAAATAAGTTAAAAAATCGTAGAGTAAAACTAATCCGATCTCCACATCAAATAATGCAGTAATAAGTTGGACGGATTAGGAAAGTAATCATTGAGTGCCTAAACATACTCTAGTCGCCCGTATAAGAAAAAATAATTTCTATAACTAATGTAATGTTTAGTTGGTACAGGTATTACTCATATTAAGTTAAGTGAGAATATGCTAACGTTTTAATTGAACAATGTTACCGACATAAAGCCGTAAACATGAATTTTTAGCTACATTTCACATCTTTATTGACTACATTTTTAATCGTAGTTGAGCTATATGGTTTAGTAGGTCCCTCGCATACGTGGGCCCACCGTAGTTGAATAAAACACGCAGCATCGCTTCACGCCAGATAAAACGCTAAGCATCAAGCGCAGTAACTGCTTCATTGCTGTTTATCGCTCACGCGTTGCTTTGCTCATCGTTTATCGTTTCACGCTGCTCAAGCTTTGCAACAGTTCTAAGCCTATTCGTAAAATACACCAAGAAAATCTCGCATAATACATTTGAGTGCGAGAGCAAAGCAGGATTCCATAGACCGTGTTAAAATAAATTGTGAAGAAAATAGAGTGAGTGATATCAGCAAGGTGAAAATCAAAAGAGAGCTATTTTATGGTGTATGGTCTTAGGAGTATTTATACTCGTTACCACGCGGTAAAATTTCGCTATAGTGATATCACCGCTTCCTTCCGGGCTGGTTTCCTTATTCAAGGGTTTCCAATGGTAAACCTGGTGTCATTATCGGCCAGATTTATTCTTTTGCTAATTTAACCATAAATTAGTGTTCCGCTATCACTAATACCCTGAATATTATTTTTGCTGGCTATTTTATTCCCAACAAGTGGTATCGAAAGCCAAGGTTCGTCTTCAGTATGCTCAGGAGTTAAAGACAATTAACTTCCTACATCGTAAAAGAATTATCAGTTCTCGAATAAAATAGTATTTGCATTTAGACAACCATTTAGCTAACACTAGAATGGTTACTTTAAATGGCGAATTATGCCATTTGAAGGGCAAAATGGAAGATTTGTCGGCGGGTCAAGAATTTTCATCAACCTTGCCTTTTGCAACAAAAAGTTCTATAAATAAATCGATAGAAGAGTGGAATTTGTCGCAGACGTATGTGTTTTATGCTTTATTAGACAAGGGTTGACGACAATTGTTGAACCATATTTCTCGGCATATACGCCGACCCCATGCGGAGCATCTTAAAGTTTGTATGCTCGAAAACTCGTAACAACAAGATGTTTTTGATAAAGCAAATGCCTGGTTTAAAAATAATAATGGCACCTGGCAATGACAGATCATCCGACCATTTTTCAGTGGATCATGAACCAGTTTATCTTGCTATGGGCATTAATTTTGATGAAGAAATTCAAGGTTTGTTTCTACTGCCCCTACCGACTTTTGGGAAATTATTAGAACTTCATTATCACCGTCCAATGGTGTGATCTCTATGATCTTGCGAGAGCGCTTTTAAATGAAGAAGAGAAGAAAATCTCAAGGTTCCTTCCTCATCATGTCTCAGACTCCATACTAGGGAGAGTAAGAATCGCGGGTTCTGCAAATAGAGAACATCATACAAATCCAAGGTGACTCTAAGATATCGAAAAGCACACAAGGGAAAAAGGGTAAGGCTACTAAAAAGGTTCTGGGCTTAATTTTGAAAAGGAGAATGTAGATACGAGGGAAAAGAAAGAAGATGGCAATCGTAAGCGTTACTGGCTACTACGTATGATCTTGGCACGTCTTGACGCGACCGATAAACATCAAGCTGCGATGGGTCAAGCTGGTTGTGGACAGCAGCGATTCTGCGACATCATCGAAGGAATTTTTCTCATCCATACTCCGTGACTTTGGAACTTTGAGCAAGCGGGTAATGAGACTGTATCTAGGTGGCTAGTAACGATTTGTTTGAAAACCAGTATTGGAACTAAAACTAGTTTTAAAATTAATGTAAAGCATGACCCGGCGTTCATGGTACTTGATTCACAAGTTTTGGATGATGAAAGGATACGTCATCAATTATGGTTGAAAGTTGAAGCTCGTCATGGTTCCATGATCATGTCGGAAAGGTTGCAATCTACACCGACTACGGTTTCACTGTGTTTATATAAGGAATGCAATTGAGATCAATAGCTTTTCAACATCATAATAAAGAGGTTTAGCCACATTAGTGAGAAAGGACTAAATGTTCTAGCTCAAAAAGAAATTATTGTCAAATTTCGAAGTGCTAAATTAGAAAAGTGTGAGCACCGGCTTACCGGAAAACAAAGTAGAGTTTTCAAGTCTCATCCTTTCAAGAAGACAGAGTTGTTTGAGTTGGTGTATCTGCATTTATGTGGTCCAATGAAGATAAGGACTGGTGGCGACTTTACTTGCTACCTTATCGATGATTGCTCAAGGAAACTGGGTCTACGCCTTAAAGACTAAAGACTAAGTGTTTGGTAGTCTTTGAAGCGCTTCAGTTCCCGCTTGAAAGAGAACTGAAAGAAGTCAAGTGTATCTGCACTGATAACGGTGGTGAATATTGGGGACCTGCTTGATTTAATACCTCCAAGCAATGTGGTATCGTATTAATCAAGACTCTCCTAAGACTCTCACTTAATGGTTTAGTATATGATGTGAAATGACTTTGACGGGAAAGAGTTAGATGTTTGTCACAAAGCGTTCAATTTTGAAGTAGGTATTACACCGCCGACATTTATTAATCTATCCTCGCGTTGCTTTAAAGGATGTTCCAAATGTAGCTTGTACGGCAAGGATGTTTCCTATGCATTCATCAGTGTTTGGTTGCAAGCTTTTGTACATGTGCTTAAAATATTAGGTCAAAATTAACTGCCAAGACAAGGCAAAGGTATCTTCATTGGTTATGGCTTTGATGCAGTTTGGTTGCTGGTGCTATATGATCCAATCGGTGCTGCTGTCATGTTAAGTCATGGATGTTATCTTTCAATATATTCAAACCATCAAGATATTAACAAAACTAGAGAAGATAAAATTTCAAGTTCGGTTTAGTTAATCTTGATCAAGTCCCCAAGTACAAATGTCAAGGACGCAGGCCTGACGACTTACGGTGATGCCCAATCATGTCCCAGATCGCCATGTCAATGGCGATAATTACGTCGCTATTAATGCAGGTATAGATGTCTACTCACGTGGTCGCGGATGACTCTATATTCCACTTTAGAAGGTTCACTAGACAAAGATGTTCCTTCTTCCTTACATTCAATTTAAAGATGTGGCTACTTCCACTACTGGGACAACTTAACAGCATGAAGAGGCTGAAGATGAGCACAAGGATCAATGGACTGGCCACGCAAGATGATGAAATCTCTGCACGAACCATACTTGCGAGTCATGAAAATTGCTCAAGGGTACCAGCTTTCAAGAACAACGAAGTTCAAAGAAGCCGAAGAATTACCGTGCCTTGAAGCCCAAAGAGACAAAGTTGTGATTGTTGTTGTTGTGGATTTGGTCAAAGGAAAGGTATTGACTTGACGCAAATATTTTCTCCTTTGTCAGAAATGGGTGTCCTCCATTCTATTTTTGGTTTGATCAAGTAGTCTTGGATTGGAGATTGAGCGACGTGATGAAGACCGCTTTCCGCTTAAGATTAGAAGAGATTTATGTCACAATTCTACCTCCGAGAAGGGGATGGGCACCACCTTGGTTTGTGGGCCGGCTTAACCTGCATTCTCATAATACTCATAGCCATACTGGGCCCACAAGGTATAGTATAAGCATTGTGGTGAAAATTTTTTCGAAACGACATGCTCTTTCACTTTTCAAATCAAACAAAATCCGTAACTCATAGCGAATCTGTAAACACACGGCACCATAACACAATGCGACTGACACATTTGGCTACATAGCTGCTATAAACGGACATCTCGTGACATCAATACACCGCCTGCAAAGTTCCCAACATAACTCCGAATACCGTACAAAGTATTCTTTCCGACCAAGAAGACTCCGAGGGAATGGAGTCACAATCCCAAATTTAACATCTTCGCTAATATCATCTCGCTTATCTTCAGGTACTACATGCAGACAAATGTACTTCGGAATAGGTCATGATGAATATGTACCTAGTATGTAAAGGTAAATACAATAAACGAACATGAGTGCTTAAACGCGTATAATAATAGTCTGCATTACCAATCGCATTTTCATCATATCCTAGTATACATACATTAAAAGTTACATACATACCACAAGGTGAACTTCCGCCGTAATATCACGTATACGCATACATTTATACATATCAGTTTTTTAGCCAGAACTCAGCTTGCCATTATCATAAATATATAAGTATACCGCGTCGTAAACCCATTGTTAATGTCACAAATATATAAATATACCGGGCGTTTCGTAGAACCCGGGGCATGTTAATAACACAAATATACACGCGCGCACACATACATACATACCGCAAGAACGTTAATCCAATATAAGTCGCGCCCCCGCTGTCAGTATCCAAATGCGACGATATCACACATACACATGTTACGGCCAAGTATATCCAAGCCGATGGCATGTACACGGCCAAGTATCCAATGACGATATCACACATACACATGTCAAGTCATGGTATGTACCTCACATGGCCAAGTATCCACGTATAATATCACACATATTTACCAGACTCCCAAGGAAAAAGGTAATAAACAATACACACGGAAAGGTAGGATCGTAAGTGCCCATACATATATAATTTCTTTTATTACAAACTCAACAACAACCAAAGCACACCATTCCTTCAAGGCCAAGACAACAATTAAATCAAAGTCTTTTTTCCAAACATTATTCGAAAACACATCAAACCGAATCAGAGATCATAATACGTGTCAAGATCACATGCGTACGAGCAAATAAATAATTAAATTGCCTTCCAAATTCGATGACCAAATATATTTACTAACACGTGCGTAAACAAGTTTCAAGTTTATTTAAATTAGTATACAATAGTTATAATTTTCTCAAAATCGTTTTGTGTGTCAAAAATGTATCGCAAACCCAATGAAGTAGTCAAAATAATTATCTTATAATAGTCGGGGCGATAGCCAAAAGTTCTTTTTCAAAATCACAACAAACATACCAAACAAGAGCGACAGAAGATTCGAACGTGCGTGGGCCCCACCTCGATCAAATTGAGGCCGGACCCCAAACTATGGTCATTAGGCTCAAGTAGGTCCATAGACAAGGATCCAAGGCCCTCCAATATCAGGCGAACTACGGTGTTTGAGCAAATATTTTAACAAACAGACATTTCAATTCAATTCCTACCGAATGAAAAAGTGGTCAAAATGAAGCTTGATTCCGAGGTTAGAGGCCCCTTATCGTCAATCTCACGAACATACTTAGGACATGCCAAGAGAAGGAAAGAGCAAGCTTCACATACCTCGAACCGCGCCTTTACGCTCGTCGACCACCTCGTTTCGTCCAAAAAACTGCAAAACGGTCATCTTTACCACATTATTCATGAAAGTTAATATTTAATTTTGTTATATCGTCAGTCAAATTCCTGCAGCACCTCCCCTATAAATGTGACACCGAGATTCAACTCGCCTAAAACAACCAACAACAACGCTAACAACATCAACAATCACTATAAAACGCAATATAACATAACTCGTCATCTTTCCAACATAATGTCATCACCTTCATTCCGACTTCGTATTTTCCATTCAACATTGGCATTCTCGTATTCATTACTAATCAAGATCACTTCAATACAATTCGAAACATTTCATATCATTTTACAAAATATTCACCAAATATACAAAATATACAAGTTTTCCACTAAAAAACCATAATTCATCCGAAACTTTTAATCTTCAACATACATATTCATAACATGTTTCATCTTCCAATTCCATCAACAACCATCATAATTTGTATCTTAACAATTATTTCCAAAATTATACAAATTTCCCATAACTTCACTAATTTTCCTACAACAACTTTACATGTCGTATTCTCAAGCCAACAAGAATCATTAACCTTTCTATTTACATCACAAAACCATAACAACACAACTAATACATTAAATAAAATGAATTCATCTCCTTCCAATTTTCCATGCCACACGCCACATACACATAGCACACCACACGGCTTGCACACACCACACAATATCTCTATGATTTTCATCGAGTTCTACATACTACAACATATATAACTCTTCCATAACACATAAAAGAATGAGAATTCTTACCTTTTCTTCAACTTCCCACTTGCCACAAAAATGATTTTCTTGCTCAAATAACTATACCATATCAAGAGTAGTCTTGAACATGATAAGAATTTGTTAAGAGAGGAATTTTTGGATCAAAATCGGATGGCTTGAATTTTTTTTTTTCCTTTTCTCTTTCTCTTTCTCTTGGTCGCTTTCTCTCTTCTTTTTTTTTGCTGAATTTTCCGGAAAGTTTTGGAACCGTTTTTTTGCCGAAAAAACAAGGTTCGTCCCTTTAAAACTCGCCAACGTCGGTTATCGTAGCTACAAGATCAGAAATAGACCGTAATGGCACAGAGCCGCGCACCGCCGGGATTACTGTTCCCGCGTCGATAGTTCGGGCTTGTAACGTCTATAATTCTTACTCCGATGTCCTATCAATGAATCCGGCTTGTCGTATTACAAACTAGACTCGACGAACTTCATTTTTAGGCTTTAAAACACCTTAAAACTCCACATATACTACGAGATACGCGCCTCCATAGTTGACTTAAACCCGCCAAGCATTTCCCAAATTTTTCGTCGAACTTATCTTCTTCGATTTACTCGATCTCGAAATATTCCGACGCACAAAACGCGGGATATAACAATTCTTATATGGAACAACCTCGAGGGCTTCAAGGAAAAAGGGTAAAGAAAATTTTGTATGCAAACTTTGGGCAGAGTCTATATGGATTGTAGCAAACTCCCGCATGGGGCAGGCGTTAAGTTTGAGTCCTAAGTATGGGAGCAAGGCTGGCGTTAACATTCTTCGCATCACCGCGTGTTTGTACAAAGATTTTCTTCTTACGATGACTTTATCATCCTTCTCGCTATGTGGATGATATGTTGATTGTAGGCAAGCAATGCTTCCAGATCGACGAGTCAAGAACAACAGTAAGTCTTTTGCAACGAAAGACTCGGGTCATGCTGTTGAGATTGGGTACATGAGAATTACCTCAAGAGATGAAAGAAAAGCTTTATTTGTCACAAGAAAGGTACATAGAACGTGTACAGAGCGCTTCAATATGAAGAATGCTAAATAAGTTAGCACACCTCTCCCGGTCATCCGAAACCGAGCAAAGAGACGTGTCCTACAACAACGGAGGAAAAAGAGAGAATGGCCAAAGATTCCTTATTCCTCTCGCCGGAAGTTTGATGTATGCAATGGTATGCACTCACCGTATATTGCTCATAGCTTCTGCGTTGTTAGCAACATTTCTCGAAAATCCAGGGAAAAGCATCGAAGTTAGAAGTTGATACTGTATCTAAGAGGAAGCTCGATTGAACGCTTGTGTTTTGAGAGGATCAAATCCAATTTGAAGGGCTATACATGAGCCCTCGATATGGCATGACCTTGATAACAGAAAATCCACTACCGGATATTTGTTTACTTTTTCGTGGGGAGCTATATCACGGCAAATGGTTACAGAAGGTGTCGCATCGTTCACAACAGCCGTGAGTATATCGTGCTACCGAAGCCGCAAAGAAATGATATGGCTCAAGAGATTCCTTCAAGAACTTGGATTGCAAAGAATGGAGTATATTGTCTATTGCGATAGCCGAGTGCAAGATTTGAGCAAGAACTCGATGTACTCACGCGAGAACAAAACACATCGATGTCGATATCACCGGATTCGCGATACTACTGGAGACAAAAAGATTCCAATAAGAAAATCCACACAGATGGAAATGCACTGAGCATGTACGACAAAGGCGGGGTCTCAAGGCAAAAGCTTGAAGTTTGTTCCAAGCTAGCCGGTACGAGCTCTCGCGATTCACAAGAACATTCTTCCCCATGTCGTCTTATGTGAGAATTACCGAGTAGGTCCCTCGACATGTGGGACCCACTCGTAGTTGAATAGTAAATACGCGTGTATCGTTCACGCGTATAAAACGCTGCCATCCGCAACCGTTCACGCGGCCATCGTTCACGCGTGTACCGTTCACGCGTGATACCGTTCACGCGCCGTACCGTTCACGCGGTTTACATCGTTCACGCGTTTCTCGAAGCTTATAAATAGAGTTCTAAGCTTCATTTGGAAAGGACACCAAGAAAATCTCGTCACAATACATCCGAGTGAGAGCAAAAGTGAGGTATTCCATAGAATCGTAAGAAAATAGTCCGTGAAGAAAAATGAAAGTGAGTGATATTGTAGTAAGGTGGGAAAATCGCAGTGTTTTTCTTTGTGGGTGTAGTGGTCTTAGGAGTATTTATACTCGCATTACACAAAGGTAAAATTCCTTGTTATAGTGATATCACCGCTCCTCTTGGCCGTGGTTTTTCCCTTATTCAGAAGGGTTTCCACGTAAAACCTTGGTGTCATTATTGCTGCATTTTATTCTTGCTAATTTAACCATAAATTAGTGTTCCGCGTTTATCACTAATACCGTGAATATTATTTTTGCGGGACTATTTTATTCCCAACACTATAATGTAATGTTTTATACTTATTAAGTGTGTTTTCTTATGTAGGACTTGATTCCGAACTAAGAAACATTTTAGAGCTAAAATGGATATTTTGGAACTTCGAAGTCTTGAGTCGAAGACTAAAGCGGTGTATTGAAGATGAAATTTGGGATCAAATTAATTTGGATGGAGCAATAATCATGCAATTATTAAAGAAAGAGAGGAAGACATTCAAATTGTGCAAAAGAAGAAAACAAAATAAGAAATAATTTGATATGTACGTCACTTGAATGGAAGCAAGTACGTGAAAAGAAAATGTTAGGCAAAAAGCACTATGAGATTACAAAGCAATTGAAGGCTAATTTGTATGAAATTAGTTGCACTGTGAATGGTGAGCAGCAACGTTATCTACACTGCTGAGAAAAAAAGAGTTGCTGGACATTTGCCTTGGCGCGCCGCGCAACGCGGGCTGATTTGATATTTTCCAGTTCGTTGGCTTAAGGGTAATTTGTGTGCGGACACTTCATGGTATTATTTAAATATAGGGAAAAATATGTTTTTGAGGGAACTTTTGACTTAGGAGGCATTGGAGGAGCGTAGAAAAGGATTTGACGGTCAAATTTATTACTTTCCATCACGATTCGATTCAATACAGGAGTTTGGATCAATCATCGGTTGTAATGTTTTCTAATTCTATTTCTTCTATGTTCTTTTATTCTTATGGAGTAGTTTCTTATAAAGTTTTAACAGACATGATGTATTGATTGACCTTTTTAGATTCAATTCTCATTTTATTGTTTGAATTCGTTAACAGGGTTTTGAATTGAATTGCAGAGTTATCTACTATTTTATTTAATCGAAAGAGGAATAGTTTGGTGAATATCTTTGCATTATTTTGTTTGGTTTTAATTTGTGATTCTTCTAAGTAATCGAAAGAGCTTCTTGAATTATTGGTTGAATCAAGAGAGGAAAATATTCGAGAGATGTTTTCCTTGAGACTAAATCCTTAATGTTTTCTTGCATATGTTCACAGGCTTTTCATCAATCTTGAACTCATGGATAGCAGTTTTATTTGATTATTGAGATATTTTTGGATGCTTTAATCGGAAGAGAAGGTGTTTTATGAATTATCTTAATATAAATCTGATTTAGCTCACGATTGAATGATTTTATTGAGTAATCGGAAGAGACTCTTGGATAATTTATCTTGGGTTATAAGCTGACGATATTCGTGAGAAGTCGTCTGAAGTTCTATTTCTATCCATAATTTTTGAACATTCTCAGGGCTTGCATTAGTTTAATTTGTGAAATCTGTATAAATAATCGGAAGCTGTTTATTAGATTCTAGAGTAAACTAATTACTTATTGAATTTGAGAGACTCAATAAAATTTAAAAGAGAATGATAAAACGAATCGAAGCTAATTGCTAAAATCTTGCATCTGTCTTGGTAATAGTAACCTTTGCTTTTGTTGTCAATTGTCTTTAATTACGTTGTAGTCGATAATCGTGATTTATAAATACAACAAACTCAAGTTTTTATTTCTTGAATAATACTGAGTAAGGTTCCGTTTGAGTAATTATTTGTACCAATTCCTGTGAAGACGATCTTAAACTATACTATCTTTGACTAGCGAAGCGCTTAATTTATATTGTGTTTTGCGCTCGTCAGTTACGACGTTCAATAAGAATATATGTGAATTAGCAATACCTAAATAAAAATATTTAAAGTTAAAAGTGTCCTCAAAGTAAATAATTCATACTCCCACAGCATCACCTTTTATTAGTCACAGCACATATAATACTCCCTTTGTTATAACGAATTTCATCAATGTATTACAATCTCCGCGTAACAATTCAGTTACATTTCAAAAAGTTGCCTTAGGTCAATTCAAATAGTCGAGCTTCATTAGGCTAATACTTGCACGCAATGTAAAGCAAATATGAGTCACGATTATCATACACATATAGGTCCATTTGACTCTCTCCATTTTCCCCAAATATAGGAATGATGATAATATTTAACGATGAACTAATGCAAATATATATGAATAACAAATATTTTCTTTATTTACTCTAAAAAAAATTGACAATCCCAAAATTCTAACTAAAGCATATTCTAATTTTTTTTTTGCATTCCTATTTATTATGGACCTTTTTTTTTTTTTGTTTCTTTTGAACAATCACGTCCATCTAGATATGTTACATATTTTTTACTGATTATGGGTTTTAATTCAAGAAAAGTTTCAGTTTATATGACACGTAATAAATAGGAAAGAAAGGGGCCGGGCCGAGATACTTTAATTTTAATTCAAGAAAAGAAAATTTATAAGTCATTTATATGACACGTAATAAATGGAGGAAAGAAAGAAAATTTTAAGATTAATTTATAGGCGAGATAATGTTTTAGCTAGAATTTTGGGATTGTCAAATCTTTTTAGAGTAAATAAAGAAAATATTTGCTAATGGTTAGGACATTGATTTGGGAAATTAGATCTCAACCATTAATTATTTATGTGTGTTTTCATATTTTAAGAAAAAAATTCCCATATATAATATATAGGAATGATGATATATTTACGATGAACATGCATATATATGGAGGTTTCGTCAACTCTTACGAAGCTTCTCAGCATATTCGACTGCATGGGTATTAATGGACCGGATCATAGCAGAGTTACAATACTGATTATGGGTTCACAGTGTTCAGTTAAGCCTGTCAAGTGGGCCGAGGCCGGGCCGGGCCATAGTTAGTGGGCTTTGGCCCAATTTTCAATCTATAAGGATACATAGTCGGCTAATTCGATTTTTAGTTGTTTTAAAAAAAATCTAATACTAAAATTTATTAAGTTTGATACTTTAAAATCTAGTTATTTGTCAACTTTATTTTAACCATCAAGTTCCTTAAATTATACTTTGGCCTTATTTTCAATCTATTTCATTCATTCTTCTCATATTGTCTAACAATTCCTCTCTCTCTCTCTCTCTCTCTCTCTCCAACTTCCAAGTTCAAATTTCAAAATTTAAATTTAATGGATAATGATAATCCTCCACCTCCTCCTCCAGTCCGAAGATCAATTTCAAGTCCGGTGTGGTTGCATTTTGAGCGAGTAGACGAGGAACATGTTAAATGTCAACATTATATTGTGGTCAAATATATCTCCATAAGTCCGAACCGGTTTTGGGGGGTACCGGTCCGTTACGTAGGCACTTGGACAAAAGGCACAAAATTGAACTTTGAAGTTTATCTCTTCTTTAAATTTCTCCATCGATGCTAGCGTTTTGAACTTTTCATTTGTAATAAGTTAACCGTTCAAGTTGTATGTTTTGAATTTGCAATGTGATCAATTTAAGTTTGAAGTTTTATTTTAAATTACTTATGTAGTCTTGTATCACATTCTCAACTTTTTATAATTTTAGCACTTAAATAGCTGTTGGGAGTTCATTCCAACAACATATTCAAGATATACACAAATATACCATAAACATAAACAAGATATACACAAATATACCACTTAAATAATTATTTTAAAAAAAATTAATTCGAAGTGGGTCGGGCCGGGCCGGGTCGGGCCCCCGGTGGCCGTAGAACCGGTTGTTGGTGGGCTCTGCCACGGGCTAAATGGCATGTCCGCCCGGCCCCTAACTTTTTCCACTAGCCCCCCACCACCTTCTTCGGCCGGGCCGGGCCGGTTATGGGTCGGGTTAGGTGGGCCGGTCCCGGGCCGACCCGGCCCTATTGACAGGCTTATGTTCAGTAGCTTTCGTTTAGATGGACTCTATTTGCATTAAGAAATTCTTTAAATATATATAGATTTTTAATTACGAACTCGGTAATTTAAACGAATTATGGGCCGACTTGATGACAAATTTAATTAGAGCTTACTAACCTCAAATCCTATTTCTGTCTCTATCGATAGAAATTAAAAGAAATTTGCATATCGTCATTATACACAAGCATATACTAATAACTTTTGAGTTGCAAGTTTGACGTAATCCGTAGCTCCAACATAACATGAAGAAGAATAATGCTAAGCACACAAAATAAATTAAACAGTTCTTTTTGTTTCATAAGAATCATGCGATATTCGCAAGTTGTTTGTCATTGTTTCTTATTATATTAAACTAGTTTACTTATACGCTCTACGCGCAATCATAAAAAGATTAAGTATGAATATCATAATCTATAAAAAGAAATCAATATTTATTAATCACTTTTATATATATATATAAAAAAAAAAAAATCTTTAATAACCAAGCATCTTTCGGGATTCTATCATTTTTTTATAATTCTTTTAACAGCCTATGTAAAAAGAATTATGAGAGACATTGCAGGTTAAATAGAAAATAACTCATTTTATCTTTTTCTATATCCTTCTCCTTTATCTTTTCTTTGTCTTTTTCTTTTGTATATCTCTATCCCAATTTTCTCAGATTTCTATCACAGCAAAATGAAATTTCTAAAACTGTTGCAAACTACCTATTTTGACACAACATATATAAAATACAAACTACGCTCTTACCACTAAGCCTATAGTGTATCCTTCGGTGTAGAGGTAATAAAAGCAAAATACTATCCAACCATTGCAACAAGATAAAATAAAAAAATATCATTAGTTATGCAGTCATGTAAATATTTGCAAAAGAAGAGAAAGTAAAATAGTATATGTGATGCGGTGAACATGGATCGAACATGTGAGTTTCACATCTTCAGTCTAACGCTCTCCCAACTAACTATATCCCTGATATGTTTCTATCTTGTAATAGTATCTTCTAAGTCTGGTTTGGTTCGTGAACAAGTTATACTGGGATTATAACTTAGAATTTATATTATAAGAATTCAATAATGGCGAGATAATTCAGATTTTTTTTTTTTTATATAAATGTTGGGTTCATCGAACTAAAAATGAGATATACCATGTACATATAGTATAAATCCGGTAGCGAAGACAGGATTTTAAGCTTATGGATTTGGGATTGTGCAACAGAGAGTGCACGTAACAAGAAGATACCAATATTTTCAATACCAAAAAACAAATAAATTTAGAAACTTATTGCAAGTCCGTATATGTGTATGGAAAAGGGTTTTGTAAAAGAATATAGAAACTCGCTGCAAATCCGAATTTGTATGGAAAAGGGTTTTGTAAATGAAAAAATATATAGAAACCTATTGCAAGTCCGAATATATACCGAAAAGGGCTTTTTACAAACCAACTTCACTTAGGAAATTAACATGAAATCCTAAACCAATTAGGTTTATACTAAACAAATTAATACAATCTATAAATAAGTGATCCCCTACAGTTTCGTCAATGCAATTACATCTCTTTGTTTAGTTTCACTTATTTTTGTTCCACATCTCATTTTGGTAGCCAAGACAATGGCACTGCTCTTTACTAACTGGCAGATTAATTATTATTTCCCAACTATCGAAAATGCTCCTCAAGTGTCTCGTGTTCGATCAGCATCCCGACAGAGCGATGGCCCTGTCTATATTAGCTGGTCATTCCCTCCATCAGGGTTCATCAAGTTTCATGGCGGACTCTTGGTTGGCGGGGTTTGGAGGTATTGCACGGGATGATATGGGGAGGTTGGTAGGCAGATTCTTCGGGCGACTCGGTATGATAGCAACGTCGAGTCTTACGGCAGAACTGTGGGCCATATACGGAGGTTTGACCGTAGCTTTCAACTACAACTTGAAGAATGTCATCATCGAGACCGACTCGAGTGACGCCTTGATGTTGTTGAGTGTGGGAGACGTTGTCGACAGTCACCCTGATCGCGCCGTGATAGAGGAGTGTCGACGTCTCCTTTCTGAGCTTGGGATCACCATAATGCATACTCTGAGATAAGGAAATACCTGTGTGGATCACCTGTCGAAATTGGGAAGGATGCAGCAATAGAAGACCTAGTAATTAATACTACGTCGTCCGCCACATTCCATGTACCAACTACTCCTCGCGGATATGGCTCACGTAGCCTACCCTAGGTAGCCCAAACATCTACGGTAGTGTAGCATAGCACAAGAAAATATGAAGTTGTGTAAACATTTGTAAATGATAAAAAGACTATAATGATATGGAAATACATTTTTGTTAATGTCAAGATGCTGTTATGATCTTCATTTTGTGAATATACTCTTAATCAGTGGACTATCAGTTCAGCTGGAATGGAAACATAGAATTTGATCATTTTGTTAATGTCTTGATTTTGTTATTTTCCTTCTTGGTTAACTTATTTTTTTCATTGCTTGTTAATATTATCATTGGAAGACACAAAAATGTACAGCTCTATTAAGAGCACAACACTATGAGAAAATAGCAAAACAAGTAACCGTTTATACGAAGACAGTACATATATGCGCGCAGCACAAGCAAATTTGTGAAACACAAGTTCTATTTAACATGTTATAGCAAATTATTTAATCTACTAATTAGGTTACCATTTATTTAATTTACTAATTACAGTGAGTTATATACATCATCAATCTAAATATATTTTTTCCCAAAAGATATCTACATATAAGCTGATCCTTAAAATGTCGGATTTGAATTGTTTAAAATAAGACAACTTACACTCATATATCTGTTCATATTTCACTGTCATAGTTCTTTCTAGCATTAGTCGTTTTATGGCATGATCTTTATATTATTTCTTCTTCTATGTGCGTATAAAAAGTATTTTGACTTATGAAGGAATGTCGATAAAATGACCTCCAAAATTAATTACTTCCTCCATTTTATTTAATGTTTCTTAGTTCGATTAGACATAAAACTCAAAAACAGTAAAGAAGATTTTTGGATTTTATAATTTTAAATTAAATATGTTTATAAAAAGTGACATGCTTTTTGAAATATATATATATATATATATATAGTTATGACCTTCACAAAAATAATTGTAGAATTTAGCCTGGGCCTGGCCCAACAGCAATAATTCAGGGAATTTTTACTCATTGTAACTTCTTTTAAGACCTAATTATTAATATTAAATACCCTTTAACTTTTCTAAATTACAATTGGTAGCTATATCAAAAATACATACCCAAATACATATATCTTTCTCTATTCCCACTCACTACCCATTTCAGATTTTTCATTTTTCAAAACCCTAAAAAAAACCCTCTCTCTCCCCTTCTTTCATCTGCGCCGAAATAACCACCACGGCCTGCTCCGCCACTACCCCCACCACCGGAGACAGCCGCTCCACCAGGCGTGAAACATAGATCTGAAGGTAATTCTCACTAAGAAAAGACCTTCCAAAGAACCAGTCCCCTTTTCGTCCTACCTAATTTTGCTAGTTTCCGTTCATCATTAAGATGATTAAATTTTAGATTCATACTCCCTCCGTTTCAATTTATGTGAACCCATTTGACTGGGCACAGAATTTAAGAAAGTATAGAAGACTTTTAAACTTGTGGTGTAAAATGAGTCACATATATTTTGTGTGGCTATAAATCATTGCATAAAGGTAAATTATTTCCAAATATAGAAAGAGGTCATTCTTTTTGGCATGGACTAATAAGGAAATGGGTTCACATAAATTGAAACAGAGGGAGTATAACAATCAAAAGTTTTAGCAATCGAAAAAGGACTGGAAGCAGGCTACTATTATCCACCTTACTCCATGTTAAGTTTAAAACATAGAATCGACAAGATAGGGATATTGTTGGTGACGGCGACAGTGACGGGAGGTTGTTGGTGAAGGCGACGTATTGCAGCAGCTTGTAACGTCTTGTGACGGTGACGACGACGTATTGCGGCGGCTCAAATCTGTGGTGACAACGACAGTGATGGTGGTGTCGCCGTCGTGTTTCAGATATGGCCGGAAAACAGTGTGTTTGTGAGATCTAGCTGGCTCAAATCTGCGGATTTGAGTGTATTTTTGTATTTTTTAGTGTATTTGTTAAAAGCTAAATACAAATACATTCAACAACAGCTACATCTCACAAACACACTGTTTGTTAATGTATTTGTCTTGTATTTTTTAGTGTATTTTTTAGTGTATTTGTTAAAAGCCAAACACACTGTTTTTTAATGTATTTGTCATGTATTTGAATGTTTTTGTCTTGTATCTAAATGTATTTGTTGAAATACATTCAAATACAGTATTTTCAAATCCACAGAAATTTGAATGTAGGCTTCATATGTAGTTGGAATGTACATAATGTATTTGAAATTTTGTTTGAATCCATTCAAATAAAGTGAATATATGAACAGTGTTTTTCAAATACGCGGAAACTTGAATGTATTTGGCTTCAAATGTATTTTGAATGTACACAGTGTATTTTGAAATACATCAAAAAAAGCCACTGAAATACATCAAAGCAAAAAAAAAAAAAAATCACTAAAATAAATTAAAAAAAAATCACAGAAATACATATAAAAAAAGACACTAAAATACATTAAAGCAAAAACATCACTGAAATACATCAAAGCAAAAAAAAAAAAAAAAAAAAAATCACTAAAATACATTAAAAAAAATCACTAAAATACATTAAAAAAATCACTGAAATACGTCAAATGCGGATGAATGTTAGCTAAGGATGGTAATTTAGAAAAGGTTGCAATGGGGAGTAAGTTGGACCTTTTAAGGTAGTTATTTATGTAAGTTTGCCATAATTCAGATCTACCAAATAAAATTTTGTTGGTCACTGGGAAAATAGACATTACTGATCTTGATTGACTTGGTCCTTATTCTGTACATCATACTACCTCCGTCTCAAAAGATTGTCTTCCTTTCTTTTTTAGTCTGTCCCAAAAATATTGACACCTTTCTATATTTAGAAACAATTTAACTTTATGAGATGATTTACAAGCTACAGCCACACAAATATCTAAAGCTTGTTTTGGACCACACATTTCAAAAGTCTTCCTTTATTTCTTAAACTCTATGCCAAGTTAAACTAAGACAATCTTTCTGGGACGGAGAGAGTATATTAATTGGTTTTGCTTTAACTCTCAATTTTATAACTCTTTTTTTTTTTTAATCTTAATTTGGAACCAACAATGTGAATAAGTTCATACAAGCGAAATTATGTACTAATAAGTACTCCCTCCGTTCACTTTGACTTGTCTACTATGAATTTTGCACACCCCTTAAGAAATAATAAATGAAGTGCTTAATTTACCTGTATTAATTGGTGCATATTTTTAATGAATTGGAAAGATCATTTGAATGAGTCATTAATACTATGGGTAAAACATGAAGAAAAAAAATTATCTTCTCTTAATATGCTAAAAGTGACGAGTAAAAGTGAAAATCTATTTTTAGAATACTAAACAAGTAAAAGTAAACGGAGGAAGTAATAACTAGAATAATAAATCAGTGAAAATTTTGAAAACGTTCCATCTTTCACATTTTTTTCCTTTTTCATTTTAAAATTTTACACTTTGTCCTATGAAATAACGAATTTCCTTGTCCTCCAACAAAGTTGCCTTCATAAAACTATATATTTGGGTACTGGTCTTGTTGGTAACTGTCTTTTTTCTTCCTATTATGCGTTTGTTTTTAACAAAAGCTTAAGTGGCGGGCCAATGGATGAGGTGGTTAGTTATGGTTTGTTGTATTCTTTTCCCAAAGTGTTTGTTGGTTGAAGTGAGGGAAACTAGACCAAAGGTGACAAAGACACAACTGCCAATAAGAACAAAACGTGTTTGATCAATTTTCTAAGGAACAACCTCGTGCTTGTTGGAGAAAAATTATTTTGGTACGGTATTTTGCTTCTTCATTAATGCTTGGAAATACTTGTCAATTTTGTCTTGAATCTCTAAGGTGATACTTATAAATTTATTTTGTTACCGTGACAATTATTTCGGAACAGAGGGAGTAGCAGATACTCAATGAAATAATCGAAGTGTGTGCAAGTTAATTCGGACACTATTATCGTAAAAATATACTTCTTCCGTCTCAATTTATGTGATACTCTTCGTTTTCCGATGAGCTTTGATCAAAATTTTAAGATGTATTTTTTCATCAAATTGATATGAGAAAATCTATAACTTAAGTACTATTTATGTAGTTTTCAAATAGTATATATACTTTAACCATCTTAAAATATTAAGTTAAGCTAATACAATTTAGCTTCAAACCTTAATTAAATTGACCCTCGAAAAATGAAAAATATAGATAAATTGACATGGATAGAGTAGTATATGTCGACAAATTTATTACTAGCAAGTAGCAAGTATTGGGATGAAAAAAAAAAAAAAACAAAGAGGTACAAGTGCGCAAATTAGTCAGACACCACTAACAAATACTAATATTTTGCAGACATTATAATTTAAATCTTGATTCGACATGGTTACTATTGTTGGTAGTTGGAAACCGCGCAATTGTCTTCCACAACGTCCCCCACACTTCCATCTTCTTCTTTTTTCCTTTTGTCGCCGTAGTCTTCGCGTCATAAAAATTGACTCAGTTTCCCCTCTCAGTAACAAATCTACAATCAAATATATTATCAGAAACATCCCTCTTTTTCTTCTTTCCTGTAACATTTTTTATGCAATAGATTAACCAAAAAACAAGAAAGGGAAAAGTGGGAAATCTTCTGTTTCTTCTCAAATATAGAAAAAGGTTGAATTATGGAGAGGATCCTTTTTTATTTGCCTTCTAAAAATGTTTTTTTTTTTAATCTCATGTGTGTATATATAATATCCATTTGTACTTTTATGTAGGAAACAGAGAAGTGTTTTATCTCAGGGAGACAAGAGGGGCAGAGGCAGCAGTTGATTCTTTGCTATTTCTTATTTATTTGAAATAATAACATGAAACTCTCAAGCTTTGTAAGTTATTTTTCATTTTATATGTTCCTTGGCTTTTTATACGTGATGAACATATCTTTTTCACGTATTTGCATGCATTGTGTAATCATGATTTAAATTTGACGCGTCCATGTTCTTATTACCGAAATATTTAGACTTTTATAATTAAGGGTTCTGAATTTAACACTATTTCTGAAAAACTTAGCAATTTCACATTTATATCTATATTTTGTTTCAAAAATGCTAGATTCAGTTTAACCCGTTGGTTATATACTTTGTCTGCCTCCATATTTAGTTATTGTGTAAACAATTGATTCAGGGTTAATTGTTGTATTTATTGTTCTGATTTTCTTATCATATTTTATCGTAAACAGGGGATTACTTAGTTATCAAAGAAGAAAGTCACTATATTGATGCTTCATGTTATCTTTTTTGGAGAGTTTTAGAGTCATGCAAAAAAGATTTGATTTTATAGCCTGTGTTGCTTGGAATATCCAAAAAATGCTTCCACACTTGTGTCGGATCCTTCAAAATACACAATATCTGGAGGATTCGACACACACTCAAGAACATTTTTGCGGAGTCCGAGCAACATAGCTTACAACAATACAAGACATTTATTATGGGCAATTAGTTGTGGGGTGGGGGGGGGGGGGGGCAGTTCTTATGTCTTGTTTTTCCCTTAAGCTTTCATTTGGAAGTGTTTTTTCTTTAGATTGATTTTAGTATCATTGTAGTGTCTTCAGAGAACATTAATTAAGAACTAAGAAGTAGCTTGTTATATGAAATATTCAGTTCAATGTGCTAATGAGATTCTTTCTTGGTACTTTCAGGTGCCATTATTCAAAGATCCAAAAGTCAAGAGGTCATGTTTATGTGCCCTCTTTCCTATAGCTTCCCTGTTGTGTCTAATTCTCTTGTTAGGGAGCTTTGCAGAAAATCATAAAGAGGTGCATGTTGTATTCTCTTGATCTCTCCTGTGGTTTATGGAATATATTGTGTATCGTTGAGCACAATTAGTTGCTCACAACTTAAGTTTTATCATTGCAAAAATGCAAATGAAGAACCAACTCTCGCATTACAATTCTTTACACTCATTTTGTTTCATGTTATGAGCAGTCAATTGTGCTCAACAGAATATGCCCTACTTGAGATTCCTGTGTGGATATAATTGGTTGAAGGTGGAAAAACAAGTTTTTGAAGTTGAAGTTGAAAAATAGTACTCATTTTGTTTGTGTTTTGGACATGAATCACACTCCGAACAGGGTTGAAGTTTTTTGCGAGTCAAAACTATGATTTCACTTAAACACTCCTCCAATCAGTTTCTCAACTTTGAATTCTCTATTTCAAGTTGTAGTTGAAATAACGAACGAAATGGTAAAACAACACTGATTGCCATATAATATTTCATTATTTGCATATAAATGTATGTCCAAACGCTTGTAACCGATTACAATCTATTTCATTCTCATAGTGGAAAAGAGCAACGTGGTATTTTTTGAGTTTTGATAAATTTGTGCACTAGTGATGCACAATGGGAATGGATAATCATAAGAACTCTTTTGTGCAGAAAAGTTTGCTATGGAAAGTGCGAAGCTCATGTAAGGTTTGTTTATTGGTCCTTATTGATTCATGGTTTTTCACAAACTCATATATTAATGGGATTGACTTTATTCATTGGTTTCTGAGTACCTTGATGTTGTTCTTATTTTTCGCATAAATAATTTATGTCCGTTTTAGAATGAATGCAGGCCTAATGGAAGTGAGCCGTTACCTGAAGGTATTATTGCTAAGACTTCTAACTTGGAAAGACGGCCTTTATGGGGTTATCCAGAGGTTAATTTTCATATCCATCTTTTCCATGTTCCTCATAAGTTGTATGTGCAGAGTTGAATTTTCCTGTTAAAAATGAATTCTTACATCTTTTCAAAAAGTAAAATACTCTAACTGCTCCGATTATTATGATACTCTTTCCTTCTTAGTTCGCCAACAATGTTTGGCACATTCTACTAATAATATTATTATTTTGTGCAACTTTCACAACTTTTTATATCTCAAATCTAATTTAAGGTAAAATATGCCGTTTTGTCTTAAAATTTCAACAGTCACTCTAATATTTTCTTCCACACTACAGTACAATAATACCACTCAGTTACTTTCTAATTGTGGTCTAGCAGAAAAAAGAGCCTTCAAAGTACCTGTTTGCTGCAGCTGTTGGGCTAAAGCAAAAGGAAACAGTAAACAAAATGGTACAAAAGGTGAGTTGTTTAAATATTTTGCATATTTTATGCAGTTACCATAAGTTTACTCATTGAATTGGTTGGCAGTTTCTATCAAGTGATTTTGTGGTGATGCTTTTTCACTACGATGGTAATGTCGATGGATGGAAGACTTTTAAATGGAGTAACAGTGTAATACACATCTCAGCTTTGAACCAAACAAAATGGTACAGTTTTCAGACCCTTACCTTCTCCATTGTTTTGTTTTTAAAATCTTTTACTCTCTTGACATTTTCGGTTGTTATGAAACTAACAGGTGGTTTGCAAAAAGATTCTTACATCCAGATATAGTTGCTGAGTACAGTTATATCTTCCTCTGGGATGAAGACCTTGGAGTAGAAAATTTCAACCCAAAACGGTAATGTGAAAGTTGGTATGCAGCAGATAGAGTACATCTGAACTTTTTTGTTGGAGCGATAATCATTGTTTTCACTTTGCATTTGTAAAAATAATCATTTTATTATCAAATATTAAACTTTGGTATTAATTTTAGTGAAGTTTCTTCATTGTATAGTGTAAACCTTGATATGAAATTTCTGATTCTCTTTTCTTTTTTGGTTTTATATTTGTTGAATCTTCATAAACTTACTATAACAAAGTGGTGCAGCCTAACAAAGCTGCTTGTGTGAGTAATCTATATACAGTCAGACCTCTCTATAATGGCCATCCTCTATAACAACACTAGACTGTGATGGCCAAGTTTTCTGTGGAACTGATTTTTTGTGTTATGTTATATTATATGCTCTGTAACAACATTTCGCAACAGCAACCAAAAAATTTCCAGATAAACGACGTCGTTATAAAGAGGTTTGACTGTATAGAGGAATAGTCATCTAGAGAGGATGTCCTATATCTCTATTTGACATGTGCTAGGAAAGAATAAAAACGGAAAGTCCATGAGTTCCATCTTTTGATATTAGTTGATTCCCCATTTAGAAAAGCATTCCCGATAGCAATATCATTTTTAGGACGCAATGCTTCTTTCTTGATCTTTACTACTTGTTTCATTTTATTGAAGGATTGAATTGTTTGGGCTGCATATATGCATTTAGTTTTATGTATGTGTCGGAAACCACTAAAAAAAGATATAAAGCATTCCAATCAAGTACTGTATTTACTAAACCTGACTTGCATTATCCTTGTAGATATATATCTATTGTGAGAGATGAAGGTCTTGAGATTTCACAACCAGCACTAGATATCGGAAAATCAGAGGTGCATCATCAGATTACTGCTCGTGGGAGGAGATCAAGAGTGCACAGGTCTTTTTATTGACAATTTTGTGTCTAGTATGTTCTTTCATATCTCTAGGTTTTAGTAGCATATAGTGGTAAAAGAATGGTACTCTTAAAGCTTTAGTTTTCCACCTATAGCCTGTTTGTCCAAGCTGGTGCAATGCTAAAAGTGGTTTTTTTGGGCAAAGTTGAGGTGTTTGGCCAAGCAATTAGGAGAAACAAAAGTTTTTTTGAGTAGAAGCAGAAACTATTTTCGAGAAGCTGCTCAAAAGTGCTTTTCAAATGATTAGCCAAACGCAAACTTATTAATGCTAGAACCTGTATGATTTTATGGTCTTTGATTAATAACGGCTAGATATTATGATGTTGGAATTAATCAATTTTAACACATTACATTGCAGGAGGACTTATAAGGCTGGCGATACTGGCACTCGGTGTGACTATAACAGTATGGCTCCTCCTTGTACAGGGTAACTTAATTTTGTTTTATGCCACTCATGGGTTAAAGTCTTTTTCTTCTTAATAGGAAATAATTAGGAACATAAATCGGAACTTTACAGCAATAACCTCCTTTTCTGCATGGAAAAGATAGAAACTTAATTATAATACAGAGTCATGAACTGTCTCTTATATTGCAGGTGGATAGAAGTAATGGCTCCTGTGTTTTCGAACTCTGCCTGGCGCTGCGTCTGGTATATGATCCAGGTTTTTCCTTTTAGAAACACTACATTGTCATTAATAATTATATACGTCATGCTATAACTACATTACTCGTATTTTGACAGTTAAAATTTGGTCTTTGACAAAGAGTTAATGTAGGTTTCCCTGCTTTTTTTGATAAATATTAGATCATATAACTGCTGAAATCATTCATGGTGAGTGGTAACTTCAACTTATAGCCTGTTTGGCCATGCTTTCGGGAAGCCAAAAGTGCTTATTCAGAAAGTTGAGGTGTTTGGCCAAGCTTTTAGGGATAAATAAGTTCTTTTCAGTAGTAGCAGAACAGAAGCTAAAAAAAGTAAGTTTTTCCCCGAAACACGTTTGGAATATTGGTAAGCACAAAGTACTGCTCTAATATTGACAAAAGTGCTTTTCAAACTGATTAGTCAAATACAAACCGCTACTCTCCCAAAAGTATTTTTTCGCTGAAAAAAGATACTTCTCAAAATAAGTAGATTTTACAAGTTTGGCCAAACATGCTATTAATCATTGTTTTAAACCGCTGTTTAGTCCAGTTCATCAGGCATAACTGCATCTTAATCTGCAAAATGATAATCATGTTTTACCTCTTATTCCTTCTATGTTCTTTCGCAGAATGACTTGATACATGCTTGGGGTTTGGACATGCAGCTTGGTTACTGTGCACAGGTAGTTCTGGATTTGGGGCATTTTATTTTTCTTTTGTTAAACCGATACCTCGCTTATGTTAGAGTCATGAGTTGCTGATGCTCCTTGGTTATTTTTGTAATAGGGAGACCGAACTCAAAACATTGGGGTTGTCGATGCTGAATACATTGTTCATTATGGCCTTCCAACACTAGGAGAACCTGAAAAAAAGGTAACTACAACATGGAAATACAACTGATTTATTGTACTCATTGACTTTTTAGGCTTACCTTTCTATGTGTAGCCTGTTATGCTTGTGGACCACACCAACAACATTCTTTTGAGTATATTACAAAGTTCTAAAATTCTTCTTTTCTTATTTGTGAAACAGTCAAATTTTCCTGAGATTTATGCATTTAGTAGACTTGCTATTCCTCTTCAATTTCGAACTTATTCATGTTGATGTCAATCATGCAGAAGAATCTGACGGTGAGTGGAGAAAACATCACAAGCCTTAGAAAACAAGTATGTTTTAGATAACTTATCCAGTGATGGTATTTATATTAGAAAGAGTCCATAGCTTAATTACCACGTCCAACCATATTAGATGTGTTCACTTATGAGATTTGACGCGTTTTTTATTTAACATCGAAGCTAAATATTATTTTCATGAATGCAGGCGCCATCTCAACCCAACACTCTCAATTTCAGAGTGGAGGTATCTTCTGGTGCACTTTTATCATGAACGTTACAATTATTGCAAGCTGACTTTGGGTTCAACTTTTAGCTGGCCTTAATTTCAAGCTAGTTGGGGTCGCCTATATAGAGTCTAAAATGAAATAAAGGAGTATAATTCTAATGTAGCATGGATTTAACATTTTTTATGTACTCATTCAGAAACGCGAAGACATTTTTTGACTTCAGTTATGTATGTTTCTACAGGTGAGAAGACAATCGTACAATGAGTATAA
This sequence comes from Lycium ferocissimum, assembly GCF_029784015.1. Lineage (NCBI taxonomy): Eukaryota > Viridiplantae > Streptophyta > Magnoliopsida > Solanales > Solanaceae > Lycium > Lycium ferocissimum. The sequence goes on from NC_081347.1 coordinate 5,120,546, forward strand.
GATATTCAAAAGACGATGGAAACAGGCTGTCGAGGAGGACACGTGTTGGACGGATCCCTATGCAGAGTCAGAGAAGTAAAGATTGCTCAACATGGACTTTCAGTGCGTCAGGTTCTAGTGGAGGTGGCAAAATTATCTTATTTTTTATTGATTCAACCTTGTTTTGACCCGCCCAAATTTGAACCAGCCGGCCCATTTTCCACGTGTAGGTTCTTGAAAAGAATGAGATAAGATGAGGGCGAGATGCTGCAGATTCAAGAAACGGAGATCGGCAAGGTTTGCATATTAGCTGCCTAAATTGAGCATGATCAATCCTGAAATTTTCGCCTTAACAGAAGGAAGGACCTCAGATTTGTGAGTTCACAGTTTAAAGTATCTGATATCTATCATATGATCATCAAAAATGTAAAGTGGAAGATCTAAATTTTAGAACGCTAGAATGTACAGTTTCTATAAAGTTGCAATTTTGATAGATAAATATGCTACTCAAAAGTTGAAAGTGATAAAGATTGTGTAGTATCTGTATGTATAGGAATTGGAGTTACACATTTTTGGAGCAATGTATGTAATATATTGAGATTCTCTGTGAATGTTCACCCTTTTTGGTAGCCTTTACCCTATGAATAGCAATTTGATTTGTGAAAAGTTACATGGTTATCACGGAAATATTATATAGCAAAAGGGGAAAAAAGATTCCCTCTGCTATACAAAGTATCTTAGTTTTAACCTTCGTTATACTTTGAGGTCATTCATACCTTGTTTGTTTTTATTGCCCTTGACCCTAATAGAACTCTAACGTGAAATATAGCCGACGGTGATTTTAAACTAGAAGAAAAAGTTAAAGGGGTAAATTTGAACTTTGTTCCGTAAGTCTGTTGACACATGGAATGGAAGCCATCTAGTTCAGTATTGGAGTTCAGCAAGTTTGAGACGATTTGCAAACGGCGAGGATATGAATGATTCAAAGTATACTGAGAATTAAATGTAAATCTTTGGTATACTTGATGAATAAAATTTGAGCCTTTTTCCTATGATATAATACCCTCAAAATGCTCCATTCAAATATAGTCTTATCTGTCATGAGGTGACCATTTCTCTAAAGGTCTTGCTATTATATGCACAATTTTCATATATGACTGTTTCTGTACACATTCATGCTTTTTAGTAGGGGTGGGCGTTCGGTTCGTCAGTTCGGTTTTATCAAACTTCGGTTCGGCTATTTCGGTTTCGGTTTTTTGAAGGTGGACACCGAACACCGAACCAAACTAGTTCGGTTCGGTTCTTTCCGTTTCGGTTTTTGGAAGTTCGGTTTCAGTTTTTTTGATATGATATTAGAAGCGATTCCATTTACACTAATTCATATTCTTAAAAGCAATAAAACATAAAACTGACAAATTGAAATCAAAATCAAACAAATAGGATACACAACAATAGAAAACCATAACCATAATGTAGGATTACCAGGTGTTATATACATACAGTAAGAATAATTAAGAAAACACATAAAGGACATACATTAATCCTAAACACACATCCTAGTCACTTTTCTTTGTTAAGGATATTTGATTTTCTCAATTGAAGTGGAAAATTAGGGATACAAAAGCAAAAGAGGGCTTGTTACAATTGGGTTTTTTTTGGACTTAAACTTAATGAGCCTGGACTATTTTAATTTTTTGGGGAATGTATTAAATTTCAGTTCTTCGGTTCGGTTTCATCAAAGTTAGGTTCGGCTAATTCGGTTTCGGTTTTTTGAACTTGGACACCGAACACCGAACCAAACTAGTTCGGTTCAGTTCTTTCGGTTTCCGTTTCTTGAAGTTCGGTTCGATTCGGTCAGGTTTTTCGGTTTTCGGTATTTATGCCCGCTTCTTAGTCATCTTTTGACTTCAGTGCCATTTGTTGATAATCTTTTTTTCTTTCTTTTCTTTCGACTATTAAAGTGAAGGGAAGTCTTTAGATATCTGTAATAATTATTCTTGTTTCCCGTCCCGGTACTCGTTTTAGGCTCTTACCAATTTGAAGTAATTTGCCCAGCGTAAAGTTCATTAAAGAGGAAGTAGTGCCGGCTGAAGGGCAAGGCAGCCAAAGCAATGGTCCCATTTTCAATAATAATAGGTTTATGAATTTTTTTTTTTTTTAAATTACTCCCTCTGTCCTAATGTATGCGATACTTTTTCCTTCTCGAAATTCAAATTGCATGAATTTTGACCAACATTTTAAGATGTATTTTTCACAAAATGATGTGAAAAAGTTATAACTTATAGTACTTTTCATGTAATTTTCAAATATATAAATTATAATCTTAAAATATTAAATTAATCTAATTAAAGTCAAATTGACTCTCGAAAAGTGAAAAGGATCACATAAATTGGGATGAAGAGAGTAGTATTTAAAAGTAAAAAGATATTATTATAATTAAAAAGGGGAAGAAAAACTAATATATTTGTTACCAATGTTGATTGCACCGGTTAGAAAAATAGACTTCATAAATATAAGAAGTTTTTTCAAACGAAAAGTTAGGGCCTCTCATCTAGATTTGGCTTTGGCCTCACCGGACGTTGAGCCGGCGTGAGAGAAAATACTCCCTATCAAGATGTTTTTTATTTTTACGGCTCGAAGTCTAATACAGAAGGAATCGTATTCATTGTACCACAACCTTTATGGTGGATTATAGTAATCGTGTGACTGAAAGTCGAGAATATTTGGATACAATCTTTGCAGGAATACAAAATAAAACTGTGTACATTATCGAAAATCTAGTGCGCTGAACTATTTTCTTTTCAACCTTTTTATGTCAAGCTGGCCACAGCTGCATATCCAAAGATTTATTCATCATACAAATACAAAAACTAGGCTAAAAAGAAAAAGACAACAGAATAAAATTGTGCAATAACTTGTTGGTATCAAAAAAAGAAAAATAAAAAAACATGATTGTTGGGCTTTTTATTCTCCACCTAGTTTTTGGTACCTACTCCCTAACAAAGTCGATTTCATATCCAGAACTTAAACTAAGACTTTTGGTTAAGGATGAAGGAACAATTACCATTTTATCACGACCCTCTCATTGGCCATGGTTGTTAGGTTACTTTACCTATTGCTTATGATTTGAGGTCTTTTGGTTGTTTCTACATGAAGACTTCTTATCTCTTTGCTTATACTTTGTTTATATTTTTGACCAAAGGAAAATGAATGATGCCCGTGATTGAAAGTTTTATATCTTTTTAAGAAAGCTAACATTTTCTTTAATTTTGGATACATGCTATTTAAATTCAATAGAGCCTTTTGAAAGTTCAAATTATTAAAATTTTATTTTATAAAAGGAAAGAATACCAAATTTTCAAACAGAGAAGCACATGTTTCTTTGACTTCTTTTCTCTTTAATCTAAAACACATTTATGGTCCTCCTTTTTATCTTTTTGCTATCCTCTTTTGGTTGGCTCTAATTTGGAAACATTTTTTTAACCCTAGCTTATAGTTAGTACTCTTTTGTCCAACCTATTGGTCCTTTTAGGCTTTTTGGAAATATTCGATTAATGTCATTTGATGCCCTGTCTTCCAATGTAATGACCTCATAATATATCTTTAAATTCTTACTCACCAGTCCCCAACCCCAGAAAAAAAAAAAAAAAAAAAAAGAGAAACACCTAAGTTTTAAATTCATGTGCATATAAACCCATTACTTTCCCTTTTGATGGCAATATCTCTAGTTATGTAGTGTTTTTCCAGTTAACTAACGAAAGAATTTAATTTATATACACCAATGTAGAGAAATTTGACGCTATCAGTTAATCTCTACCCATCGTAACATAAATTGTATTATTTCAAGATTACAAATTTCAATTTTTTATTGAAAATTGCCTATATAAACATCTCTTGAGTAACTTAATAGCGTAAAAGAATTATAGTACCATTGTATATAAGTTATAATGAAATAGCAGTAACTCAACATAAATTATCACCAAAAGCAACCACTTCTTCAAAACATTTCTTTTCTTTTCTTTTTCTTTATTTTATGCTTTCGGTATCCGGAATCATAAGGGAAATTAATTCGAGTTCGTGTCGTGTAGGATTTACTAAAAAGAGAAACACTTCATGTCAGGAATTTCTCCATTTTCGAGACTCGAATCCTAGACTTTTAAAGATAGAAGAATTTCATTCATCCCACCATACTTCTTGGTGATTAAACAAAAATACAAACTTCTTATTTTGTCTCAAGGAAGGACATGTCACATGGGTTGCTAAAAGATAATTGTCCTAAACTCAAGGTGAATTAGATTCCCTACACACTCATCTATAGAGTCAAAGAGTTTTAAAATAGCAGATTCAGATTTGGTTGGTCAGCACCACCTATTCACATTCTCATTCACTCACAAGCTTGCATAGTTAGTGCCATCAAAACTCAAAATTAGCCAAACAGGCTAAAAAACATATGAGACCGGGGTTCAATTCTAACCGGAGACAAAAAATTTGCAAGGTGACTTCTTTGTATTTGTCTTAGTCTTAGTCTTCGTCGATAGAGTTTTCCAATGCTTGTACGGATAGGTAATGCTGCTCGGACACTTAAAAATGTCAATGGTCGCGTCGGCCTCCAAAAGTAGTGTATTTTTGAAGGATTTGATACAACTGCGACAACATTTTTGAAGAGTCCGAGCAATATAATTGATAGGAGGAAGCAGATATCCAGGAGGACAATCAAAATACACAAACTGGCTCGAACACCACACCATTATCCTTTATAACAAAAAGTACCGTTACATGTGACCACCACATGCTTATCTATCATCCATGATGTGTTAATTCTATAATATATCTACTACTTCCTTTTCTTCTTGTGCACCTTGACACACAAGTCATGATTCACCACCTCTGAATTACAACTACTATACAACTCAATCCAAAGCAAGTTGATAGACGGCTAGAACTAGATGAATCTTCACTAATCATGTCACTCATTAAACTCATCTTAGTCTCAATATTATACAAAATAAAATATAAAATAGTAGAATCTTTAAATATTTTCTATTGACATATAAAACTTTGACAAGACTAAAAGGTCTCCTAGAACATGTAGGACCCAAAGTAAATGTACTGACATGACCAAGACTTAATCCAAACTACTTAGCATCATCTTACATAGATCACACATAAAGCTAAAATAAATGGTGACACTATAATTAAACACATGCAATGGAAAATGAAAAGTTTAGAACATAGAATCTAGTACTCTACAATTAAACACCAGTGCATTATTATGGTAGCTGGGATAAACTACCCTACCCAACTTCCACCCACCATAATTGTTAAGTTTGTTTATATTGACAACAACCCTATTCATTCTCTTCTCCACTAGCAATAAAAGCCTATCTAATTTCTTTATTGCTTAGGGTAAGTGAAAGCTCTCTCCCAATCTTTCCTCTTCTTTCCCTTATACATAATAGGGGCTTGTGGGGGCTGCATCATTTGTTAAATAGCAAACCAATATCACATGAAGACCCTTTCAACATCAATAATAAACAACAATTGTCCTATTCTCTAGAAAATCCAGTACACCATATTTTTCAATTGACTAGCTGCTAAGACAACAAGATTAAATTCAACCTTAGGCTCAGTGTTTACACTATCGTTTTCCTATTAAAATAAAGTTATCCATACATTGACCAATTAATTAATGACCAAAACATTGAGACAACAAACATAACTTAATGACATCAATGAATACCTCAATAGCCATCCTCATTTTAAGCAAATAATATTTTATAATGAAAGAAACTATCAACATCAATAAAATATACTAACATTGATAATAAACAACTCCACTAAACTTCATTAAAGAGAGAGAAACACTCAATGGATATATGTATTATACTTCACTCTGAAACTAGTACTTCATCCAAGTTTTTTGCTACTTAATTAGAAAAAAGAATCACATTTTTTCATTACTGAAAAAGTAAACACTAACACTACTTCAAGGGCACAAATCCCATCATCAAGTAGCAAAAGATTACCTGGAAATAGCTGTCCTTGAAACAATTATAAACAAATCAAATCTAAGAACAGATATTCCTTCTCCCCTTTCAGACTCACAGAAAAACAAATCAAAGACCAAAAAAAGATCTAATTTGACTTAACTTTTCATCCCTTCTTTTCTTTTATAGAAAGAGAGATACTTTTTGATTTCTTGTGGGATTTAGTAATGGCATCCAAAGCAATTACAGGTTTTGGGAGTGAAAGAACAGGTACCAAAAGGCCTGTTTGGTATGTTGCAATTGATAGCATAGCAACAAGGAGTAGGCAAGCATACTGATCTTGCCCCACCACAGCAAGTGCAAAGTGCACAAATCTGAAAACTCCCAAGCTTCCTCCTTGTGTTATTCAGCATAATCATCATTTTTTCTGCCTTCCCTGGCTCAATTAGTGGCACCATTTCTGACCCTTTTCCCTGCATAAGCAAAATATAGTTCAATATTCAATAAAAATTCAATCTTTATAGGCAGAATCTCAGACCCTTTGCCTACAGAAGTAGTTCAATATTCCATAAAAATTCAATCTTTATACGCACAATCTCAGACCCTTTTGCCTACAGAAGCAAAATATAGCTTAATATTCCATAAAAATTCAATCTTTATACGCACAATCTCTGACCCTTTTGCCTACAGAAGCAAAATATAGCTTAATATTCCATAAAAATTCAATCTTCATACGCACAATCTCTGACCCTTTTGCCTACAGAAGCAAAATATAGCTTAATATTCCATAAAAATTCAATCTTTATACGCACAATCTCTGACCCTTTTGCCTACAGAAGCAAAATATAGCTTAACATTCCATAAATATTCAATCTTTATAGGCACCATTTCAGACCCTTTTGCCTAAAGAAACAAAATACAACTCAATATTACATTAAAATTCAATCTTTATAGGCAACCATCACAGACCATTTTGGCTACAGAAGTAAAATATGGCTCAATATTCCATAAAAATTCAATCTTTATAGGCACCCTTTTGCCTAGAGAAGCAAAATACATCACAATATTCCATAAAAATTCAATCTTTAGAGTCACCATTTCAGACCCTTTTGCCTATAAGCAAAATATAGTTCAACATTCCATAAAAATTTCAATCTTTATAGTCACAATTTCACACCTTTTTGCCTACATAAGCAAAATATATCTAAACATTCCATAGAAATTCAATCTTTATACCAAGAACTAAGATGGGATCTATCAAGAAACAGTATTAAGAGATAAAAGAACTTACTTGGGAAATTGGGGCACTATGAGAACTAATAAATAACACAAAAAATAGAAAGGGGAAAAGAACCCCACTAATAGTAGCAGACATCTTTATTTTCTTCCTTTCTTTCTTAACAAAACACAAAGATGAATATATCTTTGTTCAATATATTCTCACAATTTTGAGGAAAGAAAAAAAAAATTTACTCAAGATTGTAACTTTAAGGTTGGTTCTTGATCTTTCTTCACATAAATAAAGTAGTTAGGAAGAAGAACAAGTGGGGTGTTGGATTAATGGCAATGAACAGTCAAGAAAGAGTTAAAATTAGGAGTAAGGGGTGTATGTTGTTTGAAAATGGAAAAGAAAAAGGCAAAAAGGAAAATGGAGATTTTGGGGGAAGGAAGGAAAGTGAAATGAGTGGTTTAGTTGGGTCACAGTTAGCATTATAGTGTAAGTGGGAACTGGGAAGTCACAGGCATAGCAGTAACACACTAGGTGACTATGTGAGTGTAATTATGTGTGTCATTATTGGCCTCTATCAGCTATTTTGAAAAATAAGTTTCTCATGACAGGACAGATAAGTGATCTCCATTGGATAAATAGAAAAGTTTTCCTAAAGACAGTTAATTGCTTTTAAAAACACAATTAACCAAAATAGAAAATTTAAAACTATGCAGAGATAAAATTCCACAAAAACTAATACGTAGAAGATTCTCTAATAGTAACATTCTTTTGAAAGGTAATTTAGACACAATAGAATCCAATAATTGTTTTCCAATTCAAAAGCAACAGTATTTTTGATTCTTTTGTAGTACTAATTTGTACTAACATGCCACCTTTGTATGGTCTCTAAACTCATTGTTTTTAGTGTTTCTTAAATTTTTCTAGTCTTTACATTCTTTGTTATTTGTCTATTTTTTACTAGCGTAAAAGAATCATAAAACTAAAAAAAATTATAAAGGGCCAAAAAATCATTTCTCCCCCTTAAAACGATCTTTTTTTCATAAAAGTTATCCATTCAGCATGGTCTCTTGCCACTCCTCATCCTTCCTTGCATTGAGCATCGTCCATCTTTAATTTGCCTCTAACGTCTCTTATGATTTAATACACGGACTCATTGTTCATATCTGCTCGCACTAATAAAAAAACAACAATGCATATAATTGTTACCAACTAAAATAATTTATGATTAGCTTAGTTGGAATGGAAAATAAAATATGTACACTCCATTTTAGAAAAAGATGATAAAATGGATTAATTTTTTTTTTCTATCCTTATTTAAATTCCTTTTGTTTTATTTGGAAAATATTCTCACATATAAAAAAACTACACGAGAAAGAGAAAAAAATTCTAAGATTTGAGCATTAACTAACAAGCAAGAAATTCGAGTAAATGAATCAAGAACTCTAATAAGTAAGTAGTTAAACTATAAATACAAAATTTTCGAACATTCAATTCTATTTGTCCCATTTTCCAAATAGTGAAAGCTTACATTTTTGAGACTTTGGCTTTTACCATTTTATTCTGTGTGGGAAAAAAACAAATGAAACTATGGCTAAGCTGTTATCATCACCGTTGATTTTGACTCAAGCTGTTAACTCAGTATTCACTTTTGTACGATTGGCTGAGTTTGTTGTGTTGTTCTTTGTTATAGCATATCTAATCTTCAATGATCTGGTTTGTTTCTCTTCCTTCCCTGTATTTACAGCTTTTTTGGATGGTTGTTACTGATGTTTTGTTAGTTTGGTGTCGTTACCTTATTTCTTTTTCTCGTTTTGTCTTTATAATTATTTAATAATCATATTTTATCCTTTATGTGTTAGTTTAACTGTGTGATATTATGTAACGAATGGAAACGATACGTTATTCATCAAAACAATACAGTACGATACAATGCACTACATTATGAAACAATATGTAACAAAATGTTCTAATTTTTTTCATGACAATACTATCTCTTATGAATCTTCCAGTGAATTGTTTCAGAATTTATTATTAATGTTTATTGCTAGAAAGTAGTAGCAGGATGAAAAGAAACCCCATGTTGCACCATCAGCAATCTTGCCGTTTACCCACATTAGTAATTCTATCAATCATAGTAACAATTGGGGAAAAACATCGTATAGTGTTAGTTTATTGACGGACTAATTGGATAATAGCAGAAAGAGTCAGCTTATGGATAAAGCTTTTCCGTTATATACTATTTTTTTTTTTTTATAATGGTGGTGTTCGTGTCGACTTGCGCACACCTCGATTAATTACATGGCTGGTTACCTGCTAGGCTGCTATGTCTCACCTGCACAAGTACCGGGTAACTCCGTCTGTTAAGTCAAGTTGCGCGGACTCTTCATCTTTGATGCCGAACCCGTTTCAGCACGAGACTAGGATGGATGCGGGTGCGAGATACGTCTCGGATTTGGTCAACCAATTTCGGATATTTTGATCGGAGTCCATAGACAAATTTGGGGGGAAATTGAGATTTTGACTTCTCAAAATGAAAGATAAAACAGATTTAACACATGGGAAATGGCATACCTTCAATATTATACTTCCTCTGTTTCAATTTATGTGAACTTATTTCCTTATTAGTCTGTGCTAAAAGGAATGACCTCTTTCTATATTTGGAAAGAATTTACTTTTATACAATGATTCATAGCCACACAAAATATATGTGACTCATTTAATACCACAAGTTTAAAAGTCTTCTATTCTTTTTTAAACTTCGTGCCCAGTTAAATGGGTTCACATAAATTGAAACAGAGGGAGTAGTTCTTTTGTCTCCTATTCTTTGCTTCATGTTTCAGGCCAAACGAGAGAAACCAAGAATTCAAGGGATTCTTTATAGCTCTACTTTTATAATTTTGAATTTTCTTAACTGAATCCCCGCACCCGTATCCATACCTGAATCCACACTCCCGAATCTTAAAATTTAGATTTTGTCGAATCCGACCCTCGGATCCGTACCCGTATCGGATACCTGCACTCGAGTTCGATCAACTTAGCCATTAAGGCTTGGACAGATAGGAAGAAATCACCTAATGTTTTTACCTTTTGCTGAAATTTCAACCTTAGATCTCATTTCATTGACAACTAGCCACCCCTTAGGTGTAGGATTTCTCCTTTAAAGACTCCTAGGCACCCGTTTAGTTATAGATCCCAAGAATAATTATTAGTGTGATGCTCCAAAGCCTCGGTGGCTTGACCTAGTGTAAGAGTGCAATGCCTGATGTATGGATTAGCACATGTCGAGTTGGAACCTTATCATAGACAGAAGCATGATATTTAAGTGGAGAGGGGTAGAAGTGATGGTCTATTTATCCACTGAATTTTGAACTGTGTGTGAGCTAGTCTATCTACTGAATTTCAAACGATGCACGAGCTGACCCCAGGGATTTCTCGATAATTAAAAAGAATTAGTAGTGTAGTAGTCCAATAATTTAAGCAGTTTCCTGTCATGACCCAATGCAAGTTTTTAACTGTACAAAGTCAAGAATGGAAACATTTTCCTAGTTTCCACATTTGTAAGTCGTTGTTTTAAAATTACGTGGTGGTTCTAACTATTTACAGGGTTTGGAGCATGTCATCTTGCATTCTACTTAAGGGTTTTTTGAAACTTTTCGCAGTCCGTGTTCAAAATCTAGATCTTTTTGCTTCTCTTCCCTTCCCCCTTTTTGAGAGGATGACTGATTTTTGCGATCATCTTGTTTTATATACTTGCGACGTTCATTAGAAGTATCAGCTGAATGGCTCATTTCTCTTTCCTGAGGCAGTATTTCTTTCTATTTTACTGTAAAATGAGTATTGGATTATGTAAGACGCTTTAGTGCTTCAATACTGTTAAGCACATATGATCTAAAACTGAATAATGTAAAAGCAGTATACATTTTTATGGGTCAGTCATCAACCTACTACTTAGCATGTGAAGGTTCCTCAATTGTCTATATCTTGACATACATCAAATTGCAAAAAGACAGTAGATAACTAGTCCATATGATTGGTTCATAGAGTTCCCAAGTGAGCAAAAGAAAGAGAGTCTGAAATATAGGCCACGGAATCTGGTTCGAGTTCCCGCTTATTTGATCTTTTTGACCAAACTTATTAGATTGGATATGGACAATAGAGATAGAGCTGATACCGATTTGCATGGAACCTTATTTTTTGATTCCGTATAGGATGGAATTAGACATGAGTATTGTGTTTGAATCCAATAGATATGAATTGTTATTTCTAAAAGAAGACAAACGGTCAGAAGATATTTAGGATATTATCTAATGTTTTAAGGATTGTGTTTTCATGTATCTTAAATGCAATTAACAAATTTTAGCTACAAGGATATTTTACTGTCATTCAAAGTAAGAATATTTTCTGTCATTCAAAGTGATGACATCTGATATTCTTGTTCTTCATTTCCTCTTTCGATTTGAAACGGCTTCTAAAAACTCTCTGATTTGCCCTTTCACCGCCAAAAAAAGACGTGATTATTAAAAGTACAATCAAACCTCTCTATAGTGGTGTCGTTTGTCCAGATGTTTTTTGGCTACTGTAATGAGATGTTATAGAGAACATATAATATAACATTATATGTAAGTCCGTTCCAGATACATTTTGGCCGTAATTGTGAAATGTTGTTATAGAGTCTATTTATGATACAGCTCTTTGACGGTAAGTGCCGCATTCTTTTTGGAAGGTAAGTAATGTACAAATATTGAAATGAACTCAAAGAACAGAGAAGAGGAACAAGAATATGTATAAATTAAATGAAAAGAAAAGAGCATTTACAACTCATGAGTCCACCATATGTGTATTAATTGCATGAGTCTCTGAAAGAATTTCTTGAAAAGGTTCTTGATTTTCCTTTTACATGTTTCCTTTTCCCCGCTTTCAATAGTTATGACTGAGTTTAAAGCTCTAGAGGTAGTTTTAGGAGAACGGAGGATGGAGTTCTCATTAGTGGGTCGACGGTCGTCAAGCTGCTGTTAGTTCAATCTATCATTGCTGGTTGCAGGGAAGCACTGGTACAAAATAAATCTCAAGGATAATATTTGTCTGAGGCAAGGAAAATCTTGCCATTCTAGTGCCTGGTATTTGCTTTTCAGATCCAGTCTCATTATATGCTAGGTGATTTCTTCTCACCCAGAGTTACTCAATACCTATGCTAGTAGAGGAGGTAGGTGGAATAGTCGAGGTGTGCAGCTAGGCTGGACACCACGGTTTTTGAAAATACAAAAGATGGTTTCATTTTACCTATAAGTTACTTCCTTGGAGAACTTTGAAAGTGGTAATAATCAAGGCTTTGTGGTTGGTAAATGGTAATTGCTGTGAAAAAGTTCAAAATCCGCTGTTGTTTCTTATACAATCATGACAGCTGTTGGTTCCATTACATAGATAAAAATCTTGAGTATGCAATTTTGTCGCAACTGATTCCATTTAAGGTACGGTTGGTATGAATTTGATGTTATATATAATAGGACGTTTTGGATTCATGTATTTTTTTATTTTTTTTTGTTTCTTCTCCCAGACATCGAGGCCCGAGTATAATCAGATATTGCAGAAGAAACCTGGTGGACCTGATTCGTGACCTTAGTTATTGATATTCTTGTGTATCTACCTGTATAATACAGCAAAAATTTAATTTCCTTCTTATCTTAGCAAATGTTTAACAGTTAGTTGTGGTCCTTGGACCAAAAAAGTGTTCTCATCTCTTTTTTTCAGTAGCTTGATAATGAAATTTTTGGTTTCCATGTATGAGGTACTGACTGATATTGTTGTAAGAACAAATGCCTTATTTCCTCTTGGAAAGGCAAACTGATTTCTAAGTTGTCTAATTACCTACTATAAATAGATAAACAGCTTACTTCTTAACTGAATATGTACATCATCCTAATGCTGCACATATCCTTCTCTGAAATAAATCTTGCTACTTTCAGAACTGACATGCTCCAGGATGATTTGATGTCAAGAAGCTGAGAATTGTTCCCTCAACCAGTCCATAATCTGTTGAATAATATGTGGCTTTTGAGATATCAGTGGTGATGATCACCTTTGGATATGCACTAAAGGACCAGTCCATAATTTGATGAATCATAGGTGGCGGTTGAGATATTGGTGGTAATGACCTTGGAATATGTGTTAAAGGGCCAATCAATAATCTGTTGAATGATAGGTGGCGGTTGAAATATCAGTGGTGGTAATTACTTTGGAGTATGCGCTAGTGTCCTTAACAAGCACTCTAGAACTGAAGATGAGAACAATCTTTCAATCGGTCCGTAATTTGTTGAATAATAGGCGCTAGTTGCAATATTCGTGGTGATAATCTCCTATGGGGTATGTGCTAGCGCCCTTAACATGCATTGTAGAACTCGCAAACGCTCGTGAAAATCTGAATATAGTCGGGGCCAGTACATGCAAAACAACCCACAAATGTGAGATGTACTAGCTTAATCGGATTTAAAATTCTGAATCACTTGTTGATAGGCTAGTAGAGTCAAGCTAGTGGAGCCTGGAGACATAATAATCATGTCATTATTATGGTAGTGTATTAGATTGTTGATCCTAAAACAAATTCTGTGAACAGGACATCTATATGCATGTCAAACTTACGGGACCCAAAGAAAGAAGTTAAATACGTGCTTCAGTCAAAATTCTAATCACCTCTATTTTTTCTTGAGACTTCCCAAGAAGCCATTTTCAAGATATTGGTGAAAATAAGAATGTTTTCTGATTTTATTTCTTCATCCTCTTTCTCAGTTTAACTCCATGGATGGTAGTTTGACAAAGCAATATCAGTCTCGAGATCAAATACAGGAAAAGGATTGCAGTATGTTGACAGTAGGGCAAAAATATTTTAACTTGATGAATCCTCTGGTAAAACTGCAATTTGATCGACTGATATCATCTTTTATTTTCTTCTGGCAAATCCACTAGCACGACAAGAGCATAACAACTCGAGGGATAGTGGAGCCTCTTTGAAAGTTTACTCAAAAACCAGGAATAGAAATTTGCTTACTGTCAGCTGATTTTTTTCTTCACACACACATACCCACACCCCACTCCGAACTCTGAAATCATACAGAGAATATCTAATGCACTGAGCAGTCACCACGAAGCTAGATGCACTAGTCCAGCAAATGTCTCAAGTACTTTCTGTTCTGAAAGAAGAAAACAGAAAAAGAAGCATTTCAACATGAATTTACAAATGACTTGGTGAAGAAAATTGATAAAGCTGGAACATGTAAGGAAGAATATCCTAGGTTATCATCAAAAATTCCACAGAAGAAAAATAAGGGAGTATCATTTATCACAAAAATCAATAGATACCAAAAGAGTAAAGAGAGTTGACTAATATATAAACTATTTAAGTCTTGAAACCAAAAGAATGTTAAGTACAAGTGTATAACCATAATATTTAGCTGAGCAAGAACCTATGCCAACACTAATCAATACCTAAACGTATAGAAAAATAGTTTAAATCCGGTTAGAAGAGATCAAATTTTGTCAGATGGCATAGATCCCAACATGGCCAAAAGAAAAGGAAATTTACTCTCACTCCTACTAATCATTGAATAAATGCTAAATTACTTTTGTTCCTTCCATCTAAACAGAAAACACTGTATTCTAAAGTTTGCTCTGTAGATCTTACAAAGAAGAGCATGCTGCTAACATCAGTCTTGTTTTCATCAAACTTTTCACAAAATGATACATGCACACACTTCAGGACTTTGTTTTGCTATTGTACCTTCAACACCTGACTTTATATGACCTCCTCACATATCTGTGCAATGCAGTCTACTTGACCACTTCTTATTTTTTTTGTAGTACTTGACCACTTCTTCACCCCTAAAAAGAAATTATTTAAGAATTCAAAATGACATACAGGCGATACCAATCTACATATTTTCATCTTTAAGGATCATTTTTTCAACAGAATGCCTCACTGTCTACACATTCAAACCATTGCTTTAACCACCTATAACTCTAGTATGGTACTCCCTCCGTCCCATAACATGTGTCACCTTAGCCAAAAAAAATTGTCCCATAATAAGTGTCACCTTAGGAAACCAAGACATAAATTGGCTAGTTTTTCCAATTTTACCTTTAGACAAAAAATGACAAGTTAAAGTAACTTGTAAATGATGATTAGACAAGCCACATGGTAACTTGGTATTGTTGGATTACCAATGTAAAAAGGATTACTACTTGTGCATGCTCTAATCAAGAGGAAAAAAGTAATTTATTTTTATTATATAGGGATAATTTAGTAAACTTCACATTGCATTATTGGTTTCTTAATATGCGTGTTTTTGGCTAAGGTGACACTTATTATGGGACGAAGGGAGTAATACATTTAAACTTTACTCGCTGAAAACAGTGTCTTGTTAGTGGCACAGAGGACAGCAACAAACATAACTCTGAACTTTAAAGTAGATTCACTTCTTTTGTATTAGTGCCCTGATTTAGAGGCTCCTTATCACGAAATAGCATATGGTTAGTTAGGTAACAACTCTATGACAATCTATTTCAATAGATTCAAGGATCAGCTAGTGGTGCCAATAAATCCACTTGTTACGATTATCTTCTTTTATTTGGTCGAAATAGAAATGTACTTCTACATTTTGGATCAAAATACTTGTTAGAGTTTACATCTTCCTGCCAAATCCCATCTTCATCTAGGACAATAGGGTACTAGGTTAAATATCCTTTAGTTCAGTGTCAAATTGCAAATTGACTAATTGAACTTCATTAAATCATGGTACATCTCACTTCGTAAGTTAAAACTTCCTATGTTTCACAGACCATCAGAGAGCTTCAACCTCCTATTAATTAGTTGCATAGAAAGATGTCATGCTGCACCCAAAAAAAAAAAAAATGGCTTCTTGCAGATAGTCATTCCAGTACCACATACCCATAACAAATTCTTCACAGATGATCGTGTTGCCACAAACATGTTCCACCTAGGGATGAGATCCACCATCTTTCACAAGCTTGATGGGTGATGATTGTGATAATCCTGTAGCCTACACATAAAACTACTGAACATATATCATGCAAAGTATAAACTAGTTCCCAGGTTTTGTTTAAGAAAGAAAGAGAAAGGTATAATTACAGTTATTACACAAATAGAGCTACCTACAAGGCAGAAATCCCTAGTTGTGATTTTAAAAACAACTAGGATCTTTCTGAAAGATTCTATTCTAGTTTTGAGAGAAACAGATATACATGGCAATCATTGGAAAAGTTAAATTACACGGTCATAGAGGAAAAAAGCAAAATAAGTTAAAGAGTTACATCTCCTTTACCATTCTTAACCGCTTTCCTGATGGAATGTGCTGCTGCATAAACATGTTCCTTTCCTGCTCACTGTACAATTTCTACAGAAAATTCACAGAGGTAATTAAACTTCTTTAGGATGGAGAAAGAACCATTATTTCCATAATGAAAACTATTAACCTCTCCCTCCATACCGTGTTTTCCTCGGTGAGCACCAAACAAATCCAGCTTGCCAGATAATAGTACACCAAACAGACGGAAAAAGATCAGATTTACTTGACATCGTTTCTGTTTGTGATCACCATAAGTTACCTCATACAAAACCTGCAAGGATAATATACATCCTCCACAAATAAAAGAGAAAACTATAGTAAAAAATTCACTTATCATAGTAACCATGAGATAACCTTAAAACTTCGATGATTGATAAGAATTAAAAGCAAAGCATGGCCTTTACATATGTCCAGAACAACCGCAAGGTACAAAAGTAGGCATTTGATCATTACAACCTTCTCTGTTATTCACAAAGCTAGATGCTATTGAGGAAATCAATTGTTCATACAGGAGATTAGGGGGTTAAATTGATTCACATAGAAAAATGTAGAAGGCTGCAGGCAGTTGAATAATTAACAGTTGGATTCACAAATTTGTGCCAACATCGGCAGATTTATACATTGCACCAAAGTGAAAGTACAGATATGTCAACCGAAATGCATTTTCAGAAGAATAAATTGACTTTGACTGGATTCTGTACATCTCCACCGATGGAAAAGAATTTACAGGCAACTGTTATTGTTCTCAAAAAGATAGAAAACGATGATGCTGGCTGGTAATTGGGGAATAGATTATCATCCCTCTCTGTCAATGTTATTATCACCCTTTCTTGTTTCTGAGAGTGACAGTCGCCTGGGCTTCGTTGACACTGCTTCGACAAGCCCTTCTGAAGTCAAGTTCAACGCACTGGTTCCTGAGGTTGAACCCAATAGACGCTGACCTGTAGGAGCATCAGTAGTAGATGATGATGCTGAGATACTATAAGTGAAAACCGTCATTGGGTGATCAAACTTGCAACTTGGGCCAAATTTGCAGATCCCATATCTGGAATAGAAAATACACAATGGTTCTCCCTGCAAAACAAATCCAACAAAAGAAAAAAAAATCTTTTCAGCTCGCTAAGTTTCCACATTACCAAAAAGGTTTTAATTGGAAGAAAAAGCAGGAAAAGTTAACCAGTCTTTAGCCCATTTCAACTTAATTTTCCCTACATCTCTACTTCTCTTCCTTTGTTTTTCTCCCAAATATGTTCCAGGACTGTACCACTTATGCAGATTATGATACACTCGGCAATAACAAAGCTCCTTTCAGCTAACATGATACACCTAATTTCAGTAAGGGAAATTGTGTGAATTTTGTCTTTGAATTTGAAGGAATCAATTTTGTGTGTGTCAAAAGAATTGTTTTCCAAGAACAATTTTTTTCTGTTCTGTTTTCCTTTTGCTTTCTGCAAATAAAAATAATTGCTGTTTGGTTTAGAAAACAATGGAATCTTCGGACCAGAAAAGCATACTGAGAGTTCGAAGAAGCGAAGGATTTCTATGCTACAATTGGCAGTATAACACCTGCTTATCCCAAATATTAATACGCAGATGCTTGTTTCTTCATTGCTAATATCATTAAACTCCACGAAATTGTTTCACAAAATGACTTGTCGGAACACCAAACAATTAGTAGCTTAGTCAAAAACTAGTCTTAACATGGAACGAAAAATAAAATAACGAAATCGGGAGAGGACTACTTTCCAGATTTAGTTACCAAGCACATCAACCATGAGAAACAAATACGCTAACACTGACACAACAAGAGTGGAAACTTTAAACAGCAAACTCATCACTAGACTGATGCCAAAATGAACTAGCAAATAACAATAAGTTCTACTCACAGGGCGTAAAGGAAGTCCAATGGGACTTAGCAAACAATCAGGGGGAGGAATCAGCCTTTCCCTTGGATGATGGAATCTACAAACAGCACCAAACTTGCAGTCTCCGGTCTTCAAGTAAAACTCGCATTCAGGCTGTCCAGGTCGTTCAGGGAAGACATTCTCCCCTTGCAATGCATAGTACCCCATAGGACCAGAAGCTTGACGATATGGGGAAGTAACTCCTTGGGATCCCATGGTTGCTGGATCACTGGATCGTGAAGTTCCATAGACCTGGCTATTTCCAGCTGTCTGTTGCTGGCCCTCGGGAGAAGAAACTGAGCCCATCTGACCCTAAAAGAGATATTACCAGTGTCATCAAAGGCGAAAAGTGCTAAATCTCTAAGCTCCGTTGCGAAGGCGCAAATAAAGCTTGGGCTTTAATGAAGAAAGGCGCAAATGGAGAAAAAAATACAAATATGTATGTGTAGTCCAAGACTAATAACTATAAGGGTGAATAACTAATATAAGGACAAAGAAATTGAAAAAGAATTAGTTCTCAAAGAAAAAACTTGAAAAATTATTATGATAAAGTAAAATATCAATTGTTTAGTGTCGCCTCTTCAGGATTACACTCACTGGCAAGGAAAAGTATGTCTTAGTGACGACACTGAAGCGCCCGTAAAGCGAAGCGAAGTGCTCAACATGTTTTGCGCATCGCTTCAGGGCTTAAGCGCATTGTAAGTGCGCCTTTGACAGCACCGGATACTACCTCCTATGTGAATTGAGTTTGTATGCGCATACTACAAAACCTCAAAGTAGATGTGGCACAGCTCACAAGCTAGTGCAATACAAGAGTATTCAAAAACTTAGAGCAAAAATGGTTGCAACATCTTGCCCGAAAACTGCTATATAAAGGGCAAAGAGATTAAGTTCATTGTGAATACTCCTATTGGGACTAAGGTCAAGTTCAAACTCAGCTAGCTCCGCTCCCAATTGCAGCCCACGTCTTCCCCATCAAATAAAAAATGATTTTTCAGAAAACATGTTCTCACAAGTTCATTCTAAACATATTTCCATCTGGATATCAGCCACAATAAGAACTTAATACCATATAACTACAAAAGTGGGCTGTTGCTTTATCTCCAAGAAATGTAAAGGCAGTGAATAGGATCCTTGAAACTAGTTCACAATCTTTTCTCGCCTATTTCACAATTGAGGAAGTAATAATCTTAACATCACACAGAGAATTATTCATTCAAATAGCATAGGAAGAAGGCATGACTTCAGTATCTGGTGACGGTGGCATCCTCGAAGAGCAACAGATGAGAAATACATCTTGGGAGTTATAATTACCAAGATATTGTTCTAAGGAATATCTCTACCACTAAACTTAAGTGTATGGGTTTTCTAAGTTGTAGTGTGATGATTCTCAAGTATATTCAAGTTGAGAACAGAACCTTCGAATTTACAAAGTAATCTTAGTATACATAAGCTGGGAGGGAAAAGGATAGAATTCTTTTATTCATCCGTCTATAACGTTAAATATTCTAGAAACGTTAAAATAACACAAATATGAATATAAATAAGAGGTTATAAAATCATAGCCAAAAACAGATTGACTAAATTGTTTTTGTAAGGTAAGATTTCAGTTCAAGACTAAAACTTCTTGATCAACAAGCAAATTTGGAACCCAAGAGCAGCAAATTTCGGTTTCCAGCATAACAACCAAGTACAAAGTTAACTCATAGATAACAAGCAATTGCAATTTGGAAGGTATCATGCGGAAGCTTAGCTTACACTGTATGCAAATCCTGGAACTGATACTACTCCCTGAGGCATTATCAATGGAGTGTAACCTGAAGGACTTTGCCAGCGTGCACCAGGGATAAAAGAACCTCTGGACAAGGGATAGGACAGCTGACCAGGAGTTGTTGCAGAAGGAACGGGAGGATAAACAGGGGAACCACGTAAGGAGACCATCATGTTAGAAGGTTGAGGATGGTGATATTTACAGGTACTTCCAAACTTGCACTGTCCAGTTCTGATGTAATAAGCACATTCAGTCTCATTCTGCATGCCGAAAAAAGAGACATTATGTATAAACGCAGAGCACAAACATGTCTCAAGGAAGAAGTCTCGATCAACCATTTCCACAATCATAACACACCTAGCAAATCCAATGATGCAATGCATGTATACATAAATTTCAAACAAAATACAAGGCAATAAATTCATTTATTAGCTTTTTCCGTTATATGTTAAACATAAGTATGGCTCCCTTCAATCATTACAATCCAATCTTATATAACTTTTACCAGCAAGCATGTGGAAACAAAAGAAATTACAAGTGCCCTGTCGAAAAGTATGGCAACTGAAAAGAAAAATGCAGGTTAAGATTCATTAGAGTCATTGTGAACGTAGTCCATTTTGCACGCATTATAAAACAAATCTATTAAATTCGACAAATAGTTCTGGTAATGAAGTCAAACCGGGCGAAGTGGATAGCCCAAGACATTTAGGGTAACTCTTCCAGCAATCCCAGCCTTGTCTTTAGGATGGTGAAATTTGCAAGTGGCTCCAAATTTGCAAGTTCCCGTCTTCAAGTAGTACTGCAAAATTGCTAAAATTATTCAGTTTGTGAGCTAAATAGGTTAAAGGGAATTAGCGGAGGCAAATGAAAAGCTACCACAGGAAAGCTCATGCACAGTACGACTTGAAGAGTCAGACATAGATCGAATTTAAGAAACATGATTATACTAAATGTTAAATGCCTGAGTCTAACTCTAAAAACTAGTCATTAATGGTTAATAAATATTCAAAGCATCATTTTGAGTCTAATGCTCTGATTTGCTTAAGATCCAAGAATGAGAGAACTTTTGAACCATTAAAAGGCATCATAAATAAACACTCCAGAGAGAAAAGTCTCTTCTATTAGACTAACATTTGACAAATATCCCGACCGAAAAATCCAGATTCATCTATCACTTGTTCACTGAGGACTTGCAACAAAGATGTGCTTATACAATATTATATCTTGATGAATTGTGTGAATTATCTCATCTAAAAGGTTAAGCGGTCAAAGAGGGGACAATTATGTTTACTCGTTTTATGTCTAAAATAGGCCCCTCATACGTGGCCTCATTCTTTTTTTTTTTCCCTGGGGTGGAGAACGGGGGGGGGGGGGGGGGGGGGGGGGGGGGTGTTCAGACACATGAAAATATTTTGTTGATAGGTGGTGTTGATACCAAAGGACCTCTGCTTGCTCCGATACCATGTTAAATTTCCCCCCTAATAGCCTATGTTGTTAGATAGAGAAGATTTGTATTTATCTCTTCTAATGTATAAAACAAAGCTTTACTTTTACTTCAAGGTTAGAGATTAAAGTCGCATCATAGGAGGAGTATGTAACATGCTCTTACGTAACTCAAGATCTAGTCGTGCAGGGAGAAATTGATCTTAAAAAGTAAAACAGAGAGTAGTACAGAATCTAGCAATAATATTCAAGGAAAATCACACAGTGAGGTAACATTCCTTTTTCTAAGCACCAAACATTGGTACCAAACTTCCAGCAAAGTTACTTAACTATCAAGTGACACTGAATAAACTAAAGAATTCTTTTTCAACTTTTTTTTTTTTTTTTTTTTTTTTTGGAAAGTAACTAAAGAATTCTTTTTCAACTTGTATATCTAAAGTGAAAACAAGATACCATGAACTGAGGATTCTGATGGATAAGTGATAAATAGCAAATAATGAAAATGCACAAACTTAAGCTAGGCTTCATTTAACTATATTATGAGCAAAAAAACGGCCAAACACACAAAGTTAACAACATTTTATCTTGAATACAAGGGAAAGATACTAGACAGAAGTCCAGGACACAGACGGAAGCCCGAAGGCATTTCAAGAAGCGGAAGAAGAAGAGAGCTAATATACCAAACCATAATTAATTACTAGTTCAAGCTAGAGAGAGACAGCATTTAAAGTCAATCAGTTATAGATCTTTATTTAAGACCGTCTTTTGTAGTTAGCTAGCCCCCAAATAACTCAGGGTCGAGGCTATTTGTTGTTGTTCAATTTCTATGAATAGGCTATTACATTGCTAGCCATTTCCTGATTGATCAGCAGGTAAAATACGTATAGACCTGGCACATACCTGGCATTCTGGTTGTCCAAGTCTTTCTGGATACTCTCCTTTCATCCTTGCAGTGGCGATGGCCTACATCAGACACTTTGCATACTATCAGTTCCCAAGATACAAACAAAGGAATATACAAAAATTTAATACATATATCTGTGGATCCACGTAAACTCAAATTCAGTGACAATTATTAAAGTTCTAACAGGAAGACAGCATAAGCATTTTATATCTAGTATTTTTTATTTTATTTTTATAACCGTGGTGTCCGGGCCAGCTTGCCCAAGCTGCACCTCGACTAATTCCACGGGATACCTGCCACCTGCAACAGGTACGTGTAACTTTGTCCGCTAAGGCTAGAACAGATGGGAAGAAATCACCTAGTGTTTTTGTTTCTAGTGGGAATTGAACTTGAGACCTCATAGTGCTCAACCCACTTTATTGACCACTAGGCCACACCCTTGGGTGCCATTACACATCTAGTAATTATTATGAAGAAATAGGATCAACCCATTGCATTGACTACTAAGCCCTTTCCCGGACCCCGCACATAGCGGGAGCTTAGTGCACCGGGCTGCCCTTTAAATAGGATCCGAACTGGACATGGGAGACCGGGGTTCAAATCCAACTGAGACAAATAGTTAGGTGATTTCTTTCCATTGGCCTAAGCCTTGGTAGGTAGAACCCGGTACCTTTTCTAGTAGGAGGTATCAGGTACCCGGTGGAATAGTTGAGGTACCCACAAACTGGACCGGATACCACCATTATCACCAATACAAGGAAAAGATCCCAGCTAATATCTCATATTGCAGTGCACAGAGATGCTTATTGCAGTACGTATAAGGAAGCGATGTATAGTATACATGATGTATGTAAACCAAGAAAGCGAAGATTCAAAACCTATGGCAGAGATTTTTCAAACGCCTACTTAAACATAGAGTGCAGGTTCGACCTTTGATGTTTTTTCTTTATGATCAAAGAAATGGAGAACCTTCTCTGACCCTATGTTGCTCGGACTCTCCAAAAATGTTGCCGCACCCGTCCCGGATTCCCAAAAAATACACTATTTTTGAGAATCCAACACGCACCCGCCAACATTTTTGAAGAGTCCGAGCAACATAGCTCTAACCTGCCCACTTTCAAGTGCTGCACAAATGTGCTTACAAACAATATGACCTAGTCATGAAACATTTTTAGTGAAGGAGACAGAGTTGCAGAGCAGAATTTTTTTTGTCAGTTCAGCAGAGCCAAGTCTCGGAAGCTTGTCTATTAACAATAATTCAACTTTCAGTAAAAAGAAAAAATGATCATGCAAAAAGAAAAAATGATCATGTCCCCAGGTCTTCTTCTATTTACAACTCACCCATTGCCCATCCCACCAACTTTCTTTGCCCTTCTTCTTGAGTAGTTTTTCCTTCATACCTTTATTGCATAACGATGTGATTTTCTTGGGATCTATTACTTCCTATGCGTTCACACATAAAATGGACATGGGAATCTGGAAAGAAAGCAGAACACGGCTTACTTACAAATGTATCAATGTCGAGCTAATTAGTGTGTTGGCTTACTTACAAACCTGATAGACTTTCTCAATGGACATGCGAATCTGGGAAGAAAGCAGAACACGGCTTACTTACAAATGTATCAATGTCAAGCTAATTAGTGTGTTGGCTTACTTACAAACCTGATAGACTTTCTCAATGGACGAAACAGCCTAGATTCTCTGCCTCTATTTGGATTTCATAACATGTAAAATGAGAGAAAGAAGAACGAACACTCACATTCAGTTAGTGATAAATGCTTTATTTGGTTAGCAGTAAATACAACTCCATCCTAGTTTATATAAACATATTTATTGCACAAGAAGTTTAAGACATTAATTTGACTTTTATAGTATTAGTGACCGTGGAGAAAATTATTGAAGTAGTTGGAAGTTAAATTGGTATAGGTAACGACACCTCAAAGTTCAAAGTGTGAATAGTTTAACACATTTGAATTCTTGAAAGTACTTAAATTTGTGTAGGAGCGAAATAGTGTCAAACACTTTGAATGTCCTATGATGTAAAGAATGTCATATGCTTTGGACAATATAGTAATATATAAGGGCTCTATATATAGGGACTTAGGATTCTAATTCATGAAATTATTAATTATGACACTATCATTGAAATATTTTGTACATTAACCTAGACAAGTAGAAAAAATCTAGTCACACTCTAACACCACCAAACAATAAAATCATTCGAGGTTGCATAACTTCTGGGCGATTTTCTCTGATTCCTCTTTCCCTATTAGTGGAATGCAGTGCCTTACCAGTTTCCTGTTAGGAGGATGGTTGAATCGGCAAGTTGCTCCAAACCTACAGAGACCAGTTCTGATGTAGTAGGAACAATCTGGTTCGCCTTCACGGACAGGATAATGTCCCGACTCAATTGATTCCCTTGATCTCAAATTCATTTGCCACAAAGAGTCTGAAAAAACAAGGAGTAAGCAATAAATACTACTACTGATAATTGGGCCAACTTAAATGATACTAGTATTAATACCAGTTCCACAAACTTCTCCCAAAATGCTCAAAGTTTTGGAGCTGGTCTTACTTTACCAACAACAACAACAACATACCCAGTGAAATCCCACAATGTGGGGTCTGGGGAGATTAAAGTGTACGCAGACCTTACCTCTACCTCGGAAGGTAAATACTTATTTTACCAGTATTTAATATTTTAATCTTGAAAAGAACCCTTCAACATAAACTTTTCAATAACATCACATTTACAAGTTAAAAGCCTCTCCGGGAATCAAATTCAAGAGAGCTAAGTTGTGCATACCTTGCTTATATAGTATTCCTCTAACAATAAATGTACAAGAAAGTTGATGAGTACAATCATTAGTACTCTAGGTGCATTTTATGAGCATCATAGTCATACTACAAATTAGAAATCATGCTTTAAAAAGGTTATCAAGAAATTTTTTTTTAAAAAAAAAGCACCCAACTTGATCAAAAGCATCTCTGCCTATTTTCAAATTTACAAGAACTCTTCTTCTGTTACCATATCAGACAATTAAGCACCCCATTGTCACCAACCAAACCTTACAATTTACCTACTAAATTACTAGCCACCTTTTGTCGTTACAGACCCAATTTCCATCTTGGCCTTTCACATTAATTAATGTAGAAAAACTAACAGAAAAAACCCACGGGAAAATAGTACTTTCTTGTAATATTCGACAAAGCATATTTAACCTTCAAATAATTAAAATGTGCGTTTTTGGTCCATCTATGTAGAAAATATGTTACATTTGGTATATTTTTAGAACTTTATTACTGTCGAATATGGAATAATAGTACAAGTTCAACATAGCACATGGTAATTAAGTGGTGGAATAACTGGTAATCATAGTAAATTCGTGAATATTTACAAGCAAAGGGATGAAAAGTATACATTTCAATTAATTGAACGTAAAATATGCTTAGTCTGATATCACAAGAACAAAAATCAAAATTTACAAATAATTGAGGGACCAAATGTGCTAACACAAAACCCAAATATCAATGGAAGCAGGGATGAAACAGAAATTAAGGATGCACTATCATAATATGTATACAGACAGAGAGAGACTTCCTTATTAATCAATTTTTGTGAAAATAATAAGCAAAATACATGTATTTTGTAATGAAAAGGTAAAAAAAAAAAAAAAAATGCAAAATATATGAAGTGCAAAAAGGACAATAATTATCATATATGCACTCTGACATGCTCAGAGTAATAAAGTATTAGTACCATATAACGCAAATCTTGAGCAAAGATCAAAGCTTTTCCCAAAACCAAAAAAAATCCCATCTTTTTCTTCTCTTCATGTTTAATAATCAACAAAAATCAAAAAAAAAAAAAAAAAAAAAGTCAAATTACATTATATAAAGGGGTGGAGGACAACCCAAGTTACCGCCTACAGGTTTGACAGAACTCAATAATTTTGGCTCAAATCCTGTATTTACGTTAAAAAGATTCAGAGCCCATGAAATTAAAGTGAATTATGGTTCAGAGCCCATAAAAAATAAAAAAGAAAAAAGAAAAACAACAAGAACTCCCATTTATAAAAATCCCATCTTTTTCTTCTCACCTTGTTTAATAATCAACAAAAATCCAAAAACAAAAAATAAAACAAGTCAAATTACATTATCTTTCACCATAACAGTTACACTGATGATCCTCAAAACAAAACAAACAACAAGAAGAAAAAAAAAAAAGAAGAATATCCCAATTACAAAAATCACATTTTTATATATCTATCTGAGGAAATTAGTTAAAAGGGATCTTTACAAAATAAATACAGGTATATGACCCTCTGTATACATGAGCGATTCTGAAATAACTCGTTTAATAAGCAAGAAAAATCCAACAAAACAACAAAAACAAAAAACCAAGTCAAATTACATTACAGAACAGTTACACTGATGATCCTCAAACAAAACAAAAACAACATTAAAAAAAAAAAAAAAAAAACATTACCTTGGTCTAGTGAGGGTGACAAAGAGGAAGGTCCTTCAGTAACAGACAAGGAAATTCCGGCATCAAAATCCATAATTCAAGATTATGATTATGATTAAACAAATTAGAAGATTACTAATCCATCACCGGAATTTCCATTAATCCAAACAAAAACACACCCCTCTTCTGTTCGATGAAATGCCACAAAGAAATCAAACCACAAAAAGAGAGGAAAAACAAAAAAAGAAATTCAGACAAAGTAAAGAAGAGTGAAAAAAAAAAACAGAGACAAGGAGAAAGAAAAGGAGCTGTTTTTTCCTCTCCACACAAAAATAAAGAGAGTGAATATGCACCAATCAATTATAAAAATATAAAACAACCAATTAAATATTTACACACATATTTTGCTTTTTTGACAAAGTGTTTGGCTTTAGTACTTAGTAGTACTATTTGTGCTTTTTTTGGTTTAATATTGTTAAGTTTTTAAGTTGACTTAACACATGTGCTCTTCTCTTTGTTTTCTTAATAAGGTAATCTTAATTTTTTATTTGGATATCTTTAAATTGCTCCTTTAACCTTATAGAGGAGGGTAAAATAGACAAGTTGTGGGTGAAAACAATATTCACGTCGGCGCCGTAGGAAATAAAGGTGAGGGCGACAGAAATTAACGGTTCAGGGGTAAAGGTGATAAGGGCAAATATATTAAAAAAGTATAACGAAGGATAAATATAGCTTTTTCCTGAGAATGTAGGGGCAAATCTATCCTTTCCCGTAATAACCTACTGGGTGGATCATATTTTCATAGACTAATTATATCACACCGTGCCTCGTAGTATTAGGTTTTAGTTGTATTGACTAGAAATGATCTTATGAATTATTATGTTTTATTTTTTATCTTTTATATTGGTATTTTTTATGAATTTCATATAAAATGATTATATAATTGAAAGAATACCTATAGTTATCTATAAAATCAATCTCTTTATTCTTTGTTTAGTTTTCCTCCCCTTTTTTCTTGCTGACCAAACAATGTTATGCTACGATATTTACAAGAGGACATTGACCTAGGCGTCATAGAGTAATTGAAAAGTTTATAAAATTGTGTTTATTTACTAAGTGAAAGTCTTATTTGAATCATTCAGACTTTTCGCTCATTAAG
The DNA here is from genome assembly GCF_029784015.1 of Lycium ferocissimum. Lineage (NCBI taxonomy): Eukaryota > Viridiplantae > Streptophyta > Magnoliopsida > Solanales > Solanaceae > Lycium > Lycium ferocissimum. The sequence goes on from NC_081347.1 coordinate 5,148,748, forward strand.
TACATTTAACAAGCATTAATTTACTCTGAATTAATTTAATTCATAAAAAAAATGTACAGATTTTCAAAAGCATTAAGACGCTTAATATCCAATTGAAAGATGATATCTCAATAATCATATATGTATTCAAACTCAGACTAATTTGGGTATCAATTTTATCAAGTAATAGTTGACTTCTATACTGATTGGACTTTGGGGAAAACTTAGGGTAAGAGAAAGAGGAAAGAGAGAATATTATATATATAGCAGATATAAATAAATCGCTCATTGTGAAATAATTGGTTTAAATTCTTTAAGAAGCAAATGTCTTGGAATATTTTGGCGCATCTTTGGTTGTTCGTCAGGAGATTAATATATTGGATTCTGGTGAAAACTTTAATCTGAAGCACATAAATCTCTAAGATGTGCAAAAATTATTATAGGCACGACTTGACGTTGAGATTCTTGTCCTCAACTAAGGGTTCGTGTATGATGTCTTACCATCTTGCCGTTAGTATTTCACATTTTTATGAAGAATTTAATTTCATCAAATTCATGTCGAAGTGCAATAGTCACCACCACATTTCGTATCTTACTCCAAATATCGATAGATTACACTCAGGTTTCACTTGATTATATTCAAGGACTTGTTTTTTACATTTTAGCCGCTTAGTTATTTTTTTGTGATGGACCATGTCTCGTAGATAACTAAATTAAGTATCAACCAAAAAAGATATATGGTACGAGGCTTCTAAATTCTCTAAATTTTGTTTGATTTAATGTTGATCTTTGATACACCTATATATTATTCCGAATAAGGCGCTTCACCTTACTCATTTGTGTAGATTTTCACAAAGAGATTTACATAAAACAGTATTGAAATAAAAAATGAAAATGAGAAGTATAGAGATAAATTATCAATATTTAAATAGGCAAACGGATAAGAAATTTTTTACTTATTTGAGATATAGCCCTTTGGTGAGAGACTTTGGCTACTTTGGGCTATTACTAGATCAATTCCATTTCTGGTTTATCTTCCTAATAATAGTGTAGAAATTTTTAACATTTTGCAATCAACGCAAATGAAATAGTAAAACAAATACGTTAAATTGGCAAATATTAACATTAACATTAATAGAAGTACGACTTGCAACTTTTCTTCAATTTGAAGATAACATAAATATATTATAAGACCACAAAAGATAATTTTGTTTGACTATCTGGAGGTAATTTTGTCTAATAAAAGTGGAACAATTATTGGACAAGGGAAGAATGTATTTATGGAAACTAGGAGATGATTATTGCAAGGCACGTGTCCCATTAATTTTTATTTTATTTCTCATGGATTCTGTGTCCGTTGCAATTAAATTTGCGTCGAAAAATTCTACATTAAAATGTAAAGCGCTCTTTAACAAAGATGATTTTACACCCCAGACTCAAACCAAATACCTTAGTTAGGATGAATAAATACTTACTGCGACTCTCCCTTTATTTGTGCTTTGAAACTGATAATATGAGAAAGCTCATGCAAATAAAATTAATACCATCAACTTTATTAAAAAAAATAGGTATAAGTGTGACTTGATTAACACTTAAATTATTTTGTATACGTGGTACTTTACCTTGTATTATGCACCTTCATCAATATATAAAAAAATAGCAATACTTCCCATTTAGCTGCTTCTTTTTTTGGTCAAAATAAACGGCTAAACCTTTCTGTCCTTCTGGTTGAGTTGGGAGCAAAAGGGTCATTTTCAAAAGACTGAAAAGAATGTGACCATATTCACTGTTTCAAAAAATATTGAAGCATAATGAGTGTGTTAAGACATGTTGAAGTCATATTTCGTGGAAAGTTTGTAAGAATATTAGCTAATTGGAGAGTGTTTAATGAATTTTTTAAGTACTAAAAATTAATATTAACGTATAAGTATTTGGTGAATGAAGTATTCTGAAATTTAGATAAGAAAATAACTTTTGCCAATAGGAGAGAGATTATTTTCTCCTATTTGATAGAAAGTTTGTCAGCTAAATACAAGAATTTAATTTTTTTATAAAAAGAATATTTTCCTAGAAAATAACTTCTGTCATATTAAATACACAATACAATCCGACAAAATACACCGATACCATGCTTACACCAACCAAATGAATGTATGACAAGCGTTTTTCATTCACACACGTATAATTTTAAATGGCATGTATTCTCATTTTAATTTTTAATTATTAAGATTAAATTATTTGATTTATGTGAGCATGTCACAACCAACTAGCCTGTTTGATCAAGTTTTTAAAATCAGTTTATTTTGAAAAGTACTTTTGGCAAAAAATAGTTTGTGTTTGACCAATTAATTTAAAAAGCACTTTTGAACAGTAATTAGTATTTGGTCAAGCTTTTTAAAAGTGCTTCTGAGCATATTTTTATCAAAAGTGTTTTTCGGCAGAGTTTTTTTTTAGCTTCTGAAAAACAGTTTTTGCTACTCATCAGAAGCACTTATTTTCTGTTGCTCCCTAACGCACACGCAAGTATACGCGGTCGTACAAGTAATATAGACTGTTAAGTCCAGATATCGGTCCCACAGAGACTTAGATTCTACTGTTAAGCTAATTCAAATTCGGATGAAACTATTCAAGAAAGTGAAAATCAAGATGGTTGTTGAACTAAACTAAAACTGAAAAGTAAACAATTTGTGATGGGTGTTTTTGTAACTGGGAATATTTTGACAAAGATTGTAAGAATTATCAGATGAGAGAGAGATCTAGGGTCATGGCTTTCGACAATCTAGTTTATCTTCGGACAATTTCACCTATTTTATTTCCTGGGTTACTAGTTGACGGGTTAATTATGCTTTATGATATTCTCTCGAACTACTCACAAAACTCCGAGATGTTACTATAACGCCTATATCTCTATGGTCGTGAGGTAACAAGAACGCATTTATTTCTCCGTATTCAACTAAGTAGGGTTAAAGGGTATATCTCTATCCTCGTAGCGAATCGATTAAATCGAACAAACTCTATTTATTCTTATTACGTACGTGAATTCCCTTCTCAAGTTCAATTCACGCACCACATGGGCGTTGTCTAACTATTGGCCGTATAATCAAACAATTAAGATCAAGAATAAATAAGCAACCCAAAATATGGAACATCAATAGATAATAATTGTCATCAAATCAACTTTCAAGTCTTTCGCCACAACCCTAGAATTAAAAGTTTAGCTACTCATGATTCGATCATAGACAAAAGAATTCATTGAATAACCTAGGGTTGAAAAAGATGAAAAATAAAAGAAACCTCGAGAGAGAAAAGAGAATGGCGGCTTACAAATCCTTGAATAAATCCCAGCACACCGTTTTCAGCTAATAAAACATCTATATATAGTCTAGGGTAAAAACAAAAAATAAGTAAACTTAATCCTAGTCGAATCGGAAAAGCCAGCAGAACCCCGCTTTCCTTCCGCGATGTGGAAGAAAAGCGCAATGTTCTGAGGCCTCACGCTTTCCTTCCGCGATGCGGAAGGATAGCGCTTAGTTCGGTTCCGCTTTTCTTCGCTATGCGGATGAAAAGCGAAACCTTCAATTTAATTTTTTTCCTTTTAGTTCATCACTTGTGGTCTTTGACTCACCTCGTGTAATCATCATATGCTCCAAAATCAATCACTTTTAAATTCGAAGTTTTTCATCGTTTGTCTTCATCGTACCTATACACATGAAATATAACGACATAAGTTCAAATACGACGATTGCATCATGAATTAAGCGACAAAAGTCATAAGAGTAGGATGTAAAATGACACAAAACATGATATTTGTGCCAAATATCACCACCCCCACTTAGACTTTTGCTCGCCCCTCGAGCAAACTCAAACCAAAGACTAAACTACACTTCTAGCCTAACTCATTCAAACAAAGTTCCGTAGATTCGGCTTAGTATAACTATCTCAAAAGAAAATTTTCAAACCAAAACAATAAGTCAGGTTGCGAAAGCCATGCCAAAGATTTAAAACCCTCATTTTTAGAACCAAGGACCACCTTCCTAAAAAACACTTCAATTTTAAAACCAATTGACCCAACGACACCACTTTAAAGCATGTAAGCAACCTTATAATCAAGAAATCAACACTTCACCACTCTATTGCTAATTATGTGCCCTCACCAAAATAACGTAGTCCATATCTCTCAAGAATCACATATGTTTAAATCAATGGACATAAAATCAATAATTAAGCTCACTCTCACAAAGAATATCACATGCAAAGTACCGCCTACCATAGGCTTACAAGAATGTAACCACTCCACTAATACAAGTAAGACGAACCTAGAATCAAGTAGACTTCGAGGGTTGTAATGTAGGCTAAGGGACGGGTAGGAATTATTTGGTTAATAGTGACTATCCTCCCTAAGCACTTTAATACATATACTTCTATCATTCTTGCACAATTTCTTCATTAGCCCTTATTCAACACCAACCAACCTTTAAATTTCTCCCAATTCACCCATTTCCTTTGTTTAAGCACCACTCTTTTTAAAAGTCACACAAGTTAGACGGGAAACTTTTTCGCTACATTTTTTCTATCTTTTTCAGATTTCTTTCTTTTCTCTTTTTTTTTTTCTTTCAATTCCCAACTAACAAGTGAATTAGTTCTTTTCATTCTAAGTTCTATTGTCTTCCTAGATTACAATTAACAACCATTTTCCCTTTTTATTTCACATCCCAACTCCCATTATACATGTAAATGATTAAAGTGCTCATAGAGTATTTGGATCAAAAATCAAGTTTTATAGAACGAAGGGGTAAAGGATAATTAACTGCCATCAAAGAAAAGGCTAAAGGCTCAAAAGGATTAACTAGGGTGCTATTTGCAAGTTGGTGGGATAACTTTTTAGGCTTTTTAGTGACTAATCAAAGAAACGCCTCTATCATTTTCTAGGCTCAGCCGAACTTCATTTCGCTTTATGAACACACAGGGCAAGTTCTAGACGTCAATACCAAACATGGATTCAAATGCAAAACCTTACTCACACATGGCACATAATCAACGCAAGAGGATCCCATGTCCCTCGAATCAAACAACAATGAAAATCAACAATGCCAAGTGGGTCATATGAGTCAAACAAAAACCATTTTCAAGTGCTTTCAAGAAAAGTGGTACAATTTCACGGCATGTTTTCACAAAAAATTTCAAGATCACTCATATGCCAATACTTCACCTAACCCGTGCACCTAGCATTTGAATACACCTATCCTAAGGACTAATTTTCCCTCAAGCAGGTTGTCATCCACCGGTCATCAGAAAAAACCCTTTATATGACTAAAGAAAAAATCTACCTATGCCCGGTTCAAAGGCCCCCCCCTCGGGAAGAACCGAGGCCATAAGAAAACCCAAAGGGGTGGATGATGAATGCCTACTAATGAGGGGCTTAAAAAGTTATCAAAGAAAAATAAGGAAAATAAAATCTTTTTGAATTTTTTTCAACTTTTTCTATTTTTTTTTTCGACACTAAGATGCAAAACTACTAAAAAAAAATAATCCTAAGGCATACTAATCATCATCCGCAACCTCAAAACATGTTGTTACAAACCAGGGACGTATTTTCCCACCCCACACTTAAAATTATGCAATGCCCTCAATGCATATATATTTGAAAAAAAAAACAAAGCGCAAGCAAGGTAAGAAATACTCCCTGGGGCCCACTAGGGCCTAGCTAGCAACATGCTCTCATCATCAAGGGGCGAATGACCCCACACTTAAAACTCTGGCATGCTCCTCAAATTTTCAACTTCGGGTACTCGTACTTCCCTAATCGTCGTGGCACGACATGAATCAACTTTTTCCTCCACCTCGAACTTATGAATTTCACCCCTAATTTTGCATCCAATTTTCTATCACGCTTCTGGGGCGATGGTGTAAAAATAAAGGAACCAAGCAATAGATATCGTTTCTTGAATATCTTGGCCCTTAAGTGAGGAATGTCGCTTTGTCTTTTCGGTGTGATAAATTTCAGGATGTAAGGCTCTTGTTTCTCATCTATACACTTCTTCATTAGCGTGGAAGGCTCGATTTTCATGTCGCCAACTACGCATAATGTAGAAAAATATTTAGAACGAGGACCAACACGCCCTAACTCTAAAACTGCATTATTTCTGACATCCTCACTTTTGTATACCTCCTCAACAATGACATCATCAACAAAGATCCGATCGAATGGTCGGAGTTCCTCTATCCGTTCTACACGCGGGTCACTATCCAAGGTAATATGTAGTCGGGCATCGACGCCTCAACCTTTTTATTCATTTGTGCCTACAAGCCATGGATATCTGAGCCAAATTGGTCTATCTCTTGTCCGAGCTCGCCTACCTTCTATCAACAGGTAGCCATGTTTGTAAGACCATCACGGAGAAACCCATGAAATTTCATTTGTCGAGTTTTGTTCTCGTTAGCCAAGATCGCTCACTATCTCTCGCTTCTTCAAAGCTATCTACTTGTGGGAACTCGTTCTCTTCTTCGTTTCGAGGTTCGTCTCGAGTATTGGCTAAGCCTCGTAACTTGTAGATCATTACAAGTTTCGCCCGCCCGCATCTCCGTGAGTTTGGCACGAATCCTCTCTATGGCTTTCCACATTTCTGCGTTTTGCTCTCTCATTAATGCATCATGCTCTATCATTTGCTCCCCTATTTGCTTCATCATATCGCTAACCCGAGCAAGACTTTCCGCATCCCCCACTTCGTTACTACTGTCAACATCACAAATAATAGGAGAATCATAATACGGGCTCCTGGACGGGGATGCAGTAGTTAGGACAACCATTCCAACGACCGTCTCGACCACCACATATATTACAAATATTCCACTCAAAAGATTGGGAAGGTGTACACAACCCATTCCCTGAAATATTTTGACAAGTTGTTGTCACAAGTGGGGTCCTCCACAAATCAAACAAGGATCACCAAAATAGAACAACCAATATTCGACCCATTTTTACTCCAAGATGCCATATCAAGCAAACTAACCAAAATATTAAATTAAAAATAAAATAAAATAATAATAAATAAATAAAAACTTGAATAGAAATTCAAAAATCCAAATTAGAAAAACAGTAATATTGCTAAGTCCCCGGCAACGGCGCCAAAAACTTGTTGCTCCCTAACGCACACGCAAGTATACGCGGTCGTACAAGTAATATAGACTGTTAAGTCCAGATATCGATCCCACAGAGACTTAGATTCTACTGTTAAGCTAATTTAAATTCGGATGAAACTATTCAAAAAAGTGAAAATCAAGATGGTTGTTGAACTAAACTAAACCGAACAAGAAACAATTTGTGATGGGTGTTTTTGTAACTGGGAATATCTTGACAAAGATTGTAAGAATTATCAGATGAGAGAGATCTAGGGTCATGGCTTTCGACAATCTAGTTGATCTTCGGACAATTTCACCTATTTTATTTCCTGGGTTACTAGTTGACGGGTTAATTATGCTTTATGATATTCTCTCGAATTACTCACAAGCCTGTAGATGTTACTATAACGCTTATATCTCTATGGTCATCAGAGGTAACAAGAACACATTTATTTCTCTGTATTCAACTAAGTAGGCTAAAGGTATACCTCTATCCCCGCAGCGAATCGATTAAATCGAACAAACTCTATTTATTCTTATTACGTACGTGAATTCCCTTTCTCAAGTTCAATTCACGCACCACATATAGTGTCTAACTATTGGCGTATAATCAAACAATTAAGATCAAGAATAAATAAGCAACCCAAAATATGGAACATCAATAGATAATAATTGTCATCAAATCAACTTTCAAGTCTTTCGCCACAACCCTAGAATTAAGAAGTTTAGCTACTCATGATTCGATCATAGACAAAAGAATTCATGAATAACCTAGGGTTGAAAAAGATGAAAAATAAAAGAAACCTAGAGAGAGAAAAGAGAACGGCGGCTTACAAATCCTTGAATAAATCCCAGCACACCGTTTTCAGCTAATAAAACGTCTATATATAGTCTAGGGTAAAAACAAAAAATAAGTAAACCTAATCCTAGTCGAACCGGGAAAGCTGCGCAGAACCCCGCTTTCCTTCCGCGATGCGGAAGGATAGCGCAAGCCTAGTTTCGATTTTCTTCCGCTATGCGGATGAAAAGCGGAACCTTCAGTTTAATTTTTTTCCTTTTAATTCATCACTTGTGGTCTTCGACTCGTCACCTCGTGTAATCATCATATGCTCCAAAATCAATCACTTTTAGCCCGGTTTTCCATCGTTTGTCTTCATCGTACCTATACACATGAACTATAACGACATAAGTTCAAATATGACGATTGCATCATGAATTAAGCGACAAAAGTCATAAGAGTAGGATGTAAAATGACACAAAACATGATATTTGTGCCAACTATCATTTTCTCCCAAAAGTCTGGTCAAATACCTCACTTTTTTAAAATAAGCACTTATTGAAAAAAAAAGTAAGCATATTTGGAAAATAAAAATAAAAATTGGCCAAACAGGCTGTTAGATAGACATATTTAGCAGATACCTCGTGGAGCTACTACAAGCGCAAGCTATCCCAAATACTACACTTCTCCAACTTATAGCCTGTTTGGCCAAGCTTCTAAAAACAACTTATTTTAAATAGTACTTTTTTCAAAAGTACTTTTCAATTTGTGTTTGGCCAGTACTTTTGACTAAAAGTAATTTGTGTTTGGCCAATTAATTTAAAAAGTACTTTTGAATAGCAATTAGTGTTTGGTCAAGTTTTTAAAAAGTGTTTCTATGTGTATTTTTCTCAAAAGTACTTTTCAAAAAAGTATTTTTGGGCAAAAACTATTTTTTTAGCTTCTGAAAAATTACTTCTGTTACTCCCCAAAAGCACTTATTTTCTCCTAAAAGTTTGACCAAACACCTCACTTTTTTTAAAATAAGCACTTATTGAAAAAATAAGTATTTTTGGAAAAAAAATAAGTTTGGCCAAATAGGCTATCAATGTAATTTGTTACCTTGTTGGTGAGTGACCAAATAAGAGAAATGCGAGAAAAAGGGGTATGAAATCAATGAAGCTAGTACGAGCGCAAGCTGACCCGAATACCCCGCACTTCTCCAACTTAACATCTTGTAATTTGTTGTCTTGTCGGTGAGTGACCAAATAAGAGAAATGTGAGAAAAGGGGGGTGAAATCAGCAACTCAAATAAAACACAAGGTCCATTGACAACTTTACTGTTTCATTAGCATTAAAGAAGATCCCACTTGCTAAGGCCCTGTTTGGGGAAGATCTTGCTGACAATTTACTCTCTTTGTGGATCCTCAAGATCTCCTCTTCTTCTCTCTTTCCTTTTGTATAATATAATGAATAAAATGGGAATTTGCGCGTTGATCTCAAATCCCAATTGACACTTTTTCCTCTTTAAATTCGCTTATTTGCTCTTTTTCTTGAAAAATTCAAGAACTGAGCTTTGTATTCAATTACCAAGAAAGACCAAATCCCATTTCCCTTTCTTGATCCATTTGATACCCTTTTCATTTCCTTTAAGAAAAACTCCACTTTCCCCCCCTTAGTTTCTCTTATTTGCTTTTTTTCTTGAAATTTTTTCAAGAACTGAGCTTTGTACTTAATTACCCAAAAAGACCAAATCCCATTTTCCCTTTTCTTGATCCATTGATACCCTTTTCATTTTCTTTAAGAAAACATCCACTTTTCCCCATTAAATTTGCTTATGTGCTCTTTTTCTTGAAGTTTTTTCAAGAACTGAGCTTTGTATTCAATTACACAGAAAGAAAAACAATATGGGTTTGCATTTAAACCCAAAATATATATGGATCTTGTTACTTCTCATTACTACCCCTTTTATTTCTGCTCAGGTAGTGTAAAAACTCAGATTTTTAAACATTTTTATAACATTTGTAGTGATGTATGCTGTTTTCTTGAATCTTGATTTTTTTTTGCTTGTGTTGGGTTTTACTTAGGATGCTGAAAATGAGTCAGGTGGACGGTTCAAAGATCTGGGTAGGCGTAGTAAAGTGAGTATTACTCTTTGCAATTGCAGTTTTATTTGTTGAGTTTTCCGAAAATTTGCAGAATGTGTGTAATTTTTATGCATAGAACTGTTACATCATTAGCTTGAATCTTGATGTATGTATATATGTTTACCTTACTGTTTTTACTTATAGTAGTGCTAGATAGAGGTGGATCCAGAATTTAGAGTTAGTAGGTTTGAAACTGTATCTTACACTAAGTTCGCCCCCGGTGCTAGAGTAGTATGTCTTAGGATTACACAAAGTGTGTGGGGATAAAAGATCTCGTGATTAGTTTTTGGTCGTTTAGTTCAAAGCTGTTGAAACTTGGTGTCAAATGCCGAAGTAAAATCTTAATTTCTTATCTTATCAATGTGAAGAGATATAATGCATGCAGAACTAAAGGCATACCCGTATAGAGACCCTGTTTACAAAGCCAAAGGTGTAGCGGTGGAATACTTGTCTTGCTATAGAGTAAAATGTTGGATGGAGCTAAGATGAGTGCAAGCACGTGGTTTACCAGGTCTGTAGGGTGACATGTTATATGCATTGCGTGAGCATCCATCAGAGAGATCCAATTTAGATTGATAAGCTTTTGTCTCAGCAACAGTACTAGGAATCAACTATTCAGTTTTGTGTATCGTTGAGTCAGGTGAATTTGTCGTAATATTTTTCTCGTAACAAAATGTGTGAAAGATCAATAAATTAAAGATTCTTCTGCACTTCTCTCCAAGAGATATGATTCGCTGTCTGAATAGGCTGAAGGAGAGTGAAGAGGCAGGCAGGCAGCTACTTATTTGTCTAATGTTTGTGTCCTAACTTGAAAAGTCCGAATGTTGCAGGAACATGTAAAACCTTGGGGCTGTAAATAGCATGGTCAAGTTCATCAAATATTTGGCTTTGTTATTACACTATTATTCTTTTGTAGAAAACGTTTCTGAGAGCAAGATGCTGAATAAGATTAAACGTCCAACTGGTGCTATAATTAACTGATGGCTCTTCGCCCCTTTGAGATCATATAAGTGGACTTTACAAAAACACATGTTTCTTAGGTGTTGCTAGTGCTTTTCTAGATATCACTGAAATTTCCCGAGTAAAAAGAATAATACTTCATACAAAAACACATGTTGCTTAGGTGTTGGCAACACCGTGTTGCTATACTTTATAGAAAAATCATCATATAAAGTTTAAACTTGTTTCTTTATATGAATGTTGATTTTGAGACTTGTAAAAATCATAATAGTAATATAAAATAATTGAATGGTGTCACATTTTTTTTTTTTTTTTTTTTTTTGAAACTGGTAAAGTGTGTCACACATTTTGGTGTGCCTGAAAATAAAAGGAACTTGTCATTTGACTGGGATGAGGGTAACAATACTTATCAGTTAGCTTAAATGATCTTGCTTGGCATTTCTACCACATGGATTTCTTAATCAGTTTGTTGAGTTTGCATTTATTCACTGTGCAGATTATAGTCGAGAAAATTAAGACTCGTGTTGTGAGGGATGATGATTCAGATTCTTTTGATGTTGGTCTGGACTTGGACTCTAATCTTGGGACCCTTGATGCCGTATTTGCTAGTTTGTCTATGATCCTTGTCAGCGAGGTCAGTAACTCCGCCACTCTATTCTTTAGCTACTGCTGTTTTTCGTTGCAGTTAATTTCTGGTTAGTTTTACTATCTTCATGACCAAGCTTGTATTCTAATTTGTGATTTTCTGTTTGTACGATATTAGTAATGATGACAATGAGGTTATCTGTTGAAAATTCTAAAAGCTTAAGCGGTTAGAGAGATCACACTTTTAGGACCCGTTTGGCCATGAGAATTATTCACTTTTTTCCGAAATGATTTTTCACTTTATTTCAAAATCAGTGTTTGGTTATAAAATTTCTAAATCCAACTAGCGGGAGCTTAGTACACCGGGCTGCCCCTTTTCAAAATCAGTGTTTGGTGATAAAATTTCTAAATCCAACTTGGAGTTGGATTTCCAGCTTTGGAAAAGTGGTCCAAACTTGTTTTGCAACTCCATCTTCATAAATTTCAAATAAAATGCTCTCTTCTCTCCTTTGCAAAAAGTATAACCAAACACAACTCCATTTTCTACTCCCAACTTCATAAATTCCAAATAAAGTGAAAAATATTTGAAATCTATGGCAAAACACCTACTTTATTACTTAATTATATTCTCAACAACGATGAACTATTCATTTTGGCAGTGGCCTCCTTGAGATATTGCCTCACTCTCGTTTAATAAGTTTTTTATGGATGGCTATGCTTCTAGATAGGTGATGAGACATTTATAATAGCAGCTCTGATGGCAATGCGTCACCCCAAATCAATCGTTTTATCTGGTGCACTCAGCGCCTTGTTTGTTATGACTGTGAGTAATTGAATTTCCTGCCATACTTTGTTAGTTCACACATGCAGCATTCTCTCCCCTTCGTTATGTTCAATTATTTCTCCTACACAAATATGTTAGTACTAACTCTAGGTCTCCTCTTCATATAACTAGATACTTTCTACTGGGCTTGGCAGAATAGTGCCAAATTTGATATCGAGGAAGCATACAAATAGTGCAGCTACAGGTTGGTGTTTTACAAATTGCTGTTATGTAATTGTCTTGGTTTACTTAACAATGTGTTACCTTTATGTTGATTTTGGAATTTTTAGCTGTCTCTAAGATCTTCGACAAGAAACCTGACAGTATTTTTCCAGTGTTCTTATTCCAGTTTCTTGCCAGACTTTCCAATCGCCCATTTGACACCCCTAGTTGTGATACCACTACATTTTTCTGTTTTTCCTTCTCGATATCTTATTTTCCCCTTTATATTCCTTTTCTTCTTTAGATTTCCCCATATTTTGTGGGATAGGGCTGATTCTATGTTTCCCATCCTTATTTCGTTCGATTAGATAGTTACAAAGTCCCATTTTTCCTATGTCTTTTGCAGTTCTTTATCTCTTTTTCGGGCTACGGCTGCTCTATATTGCATGGAGATCATCAGACTCAAAGGCTTCCCAGAAAAAGGAGATAGAGGAAGTATGTTCTTCCCCCTTTCTGTTGTTTAGATGTTTTATATTGCTATATGTTCTTGCTTTAAACTCTGGAGTACTACTTTTAATTTTCTTTTTGTCCAGAGATGCCACTAAATTGACCCCTTGGTGAATATTAAATATTCTCAGGTGGAAGAAAAACTTGAAGCTGGACAAGGGAAAGCAGCCTTCAGGCGATTCTTTTCTAGATTCCTTACACCCATATTTTTGGAGGTATGTCTGTGTACTTCAATGGTTCAAATGCAATCATTGAGGGTTGGAAATATGAAATACATTGATGAGGGAGTTTATGCTCTTTTCCTTTGTATTTTTTGAATGAGTAGTGCGAATAAGAAGCAAGATTCATTGAATTGCTTTAAATAGTCAAGAAAAAGGGAATTTCCCAAGGGTATGTCCAATGAGTGTACCAGAAAATTGTGATTATAGAGGCCTAAGTAATCAGATTTCCTTTTAATTTCGTGGAGAACAGTACATTTTCTCCCATTGATTACCCATTATTTTGCTTCCTGCAAATTGTGTCGAAAGTTGTATTCTGTTGGTATGGCAATATCAGTTTAGTACTTGATTACAATCCTAGAATCTATAAAATTTATAAAATAACTAAGATGAATGTAACACACTCACTATGGGTGGTTAGCAATTTTTATTTTTTTTAAAAAAACTTGATGTTGTTTGTTGTTATCTGCAGGCCTTTATCTTGACCTTTCTGGCAGAGTGGGGGGACCGTAGCCAGATAGCAACAATTGCTGTAAGATATTCTTATTCCCTTTTGATTGTGCCTCGTAAAAAGCTGGCTGCTACTTTTATTATCATGTGCTCATTAATGTCTTGTTTATCGGAGCTGGCAGTTAGTTTAACCTCTGACCGACTTGCGAAGTTGACCAGAAGTGCTTATTTTAGAGCGTGGAGTGTTTGACCAAGATTTTAGAGAGAGAAAAAAAGCAAGTGTTTTGAGTAGAGTAGCAAAAGCTCTTTTCAGGAGCTGAAAAAAAAATAGCTTTTCTCCCGAAGCACTTTTGGGACCTTGGCCAAGTACAAATTCTACTCTAATATTGGCAAAAGTGCTTTTCAAATTGATTGGTCAAACACAAACTACTTTTATCCAAAAGTACTTTTTAAAATAAGTAGATTTTGGAAGCTTGGCCACACAGGTTATTAATAAGCTAGTGCATAATGCTAGGATACCAACAGAAATCCCGGTGTCTTTTAAAAAGTAGTAAAGAAGATCAACCGTGGGAGAAGGATAGAGGGGCGGACTTATTATCTGTCGAGATTAACTGATAAGTAGAATGTGTAGCATTATCCCTGATTCGATGCCAGACTATGGCTATGCAGAAATATACCATGCTCATAGCTTCACATGTGTCGTTTAAGTTCCAAGCGACGTCTTTAATTGATTGATATTTCACTCTGCAGCTAGCTACACACAAAAACGCAATCGGAGTTGCTGTTGGGGCAACAATAGGACACACGATATGTACTTCAGTAGCAGTGGTAGGTGGAAGCATGCTTGCATCCAAGATCTCACAGCGAACAGTAGCTACAATCGGAGGCCTACTTTTCCTCGGTTTTTCCTTGTCATCGTATTTCTACCCACCTCTATGATTTTGGCTTAACAAATTGACCTAAATTCTTCAGGAATGGCTTTACTTATTGAATCTTTTTTCTGTTATTTCAGTAGGCTTTAGAGGAAAACGAGTTATTTTTTGTACTAGAGAACTTTCACCTTATTATTTTTGTGTAAATGCAAACACATTGGATATGTTTACTTGAATCAGAAACATTGCTGAAAAATTGGCAGTTGTCTATTTTTAAATTGAGAAACTTCACTAGGAATATTATCCTTTAAATTCATTCTCATGTCAGTTGATTCAATCAAATGCCTAGTGTTAAGAGCTCTTTTACAAAGTTAAAATAATTGGAAACAAGGAGGGATTAATGCAAACGTTTGGTTGGCTGCATAAGAATAATTATCTTCGCAAAACTAATTCAATGTTTGGTTAGCGGTGTTGAGATTTGCATCGTTAATATTAGCACAACATTCATGAGAATCAGTCTTATTTATACAACATAGAATGTGAAATGTTAGCAATATATGGATAAGGTATTTGAGGGCAAAAATGCTCTATAAATCGGTACTCTTTGCACAATTCTATTCACTACATGACAATTTATTTCCACATGATTATTCACCAAGTGATAATCTATGTATTATTGTTCATCGTAATTAATTCATGCATTATAATATATGCGTAACTAATACGTGAACAAAATGACCCCTCGATGTTACATTAACTTAACAATATTTGAAGGAAGTTTCCACTGAATCGAAGTACATTTGCCAATGGCCAACGGAGGTCAACAAATATGAGGAAAAAAATTACTGATTGTATTTTGGAGAAAAGTAATTAGTTTGAATATGGATTTATTAGAGTAATAAAAATGAACCCGATTGTTTATCCCTTTGTGAAGGGAAGCTATGATGCCATTAATAATCTTTTCTGATTATTGAATTTCAAAAATTTGAACTTTTAAATCATTTTTCCTGTTTAACGAAGGAAAAAATATTTACCTACGTACTATTCGGAATTGCTCAATTGAGCCATCCGCAACATTTTTTGTTTTGTTGTTAGCAAATCGTTGCGTATTTACCCTTGTCAACAATGAAGCTCTCGCGTGACATAGGCAGACTCCACGTGTCCATATTCGTCAAGAAAAAAAGGTTCAAATTTACCCCTGCAAGTTTTACTTATGGTTAAAAATTACCCTTGGATTAAAGCTCCATCAGGGGTCTGATAAAAATAAGACCTTTATCTAACAACAGCAGTAATATTAGGAACATTGAACAATTTTGGATAGTATACGAGCTAATTTGCCTTTTCTCTAAATTGAATAAAAAACGTAATATTATCTCCATGCTTAAAATTCGAATTTTCTTGCCATTGTTGTTTCAATGATGTTCACCTTCCTCCAATATGATACTTAATTAAATTGGTATCTTCTTTATTCTAATGATTATTTTCAGACAATTTTGACTGACAAGTAGTTAGGTCTTCTATCTTTGTTTCATTATTAGAAAAAGAAAATGAAAAAACCTAAAACATTTAATGTAAGTTTCAGCGAAAAGAATGATCTCTTTTACTTCCTTCCTACTTATCATCACTATTTAATGGATAATGTAACCATTCGTTAGGTTTGTCATTTTTTCAGTCCCCACAAATGTATAGGCACTTGTCTACCTCTATGCCTAAACTTGGGTAAATGTCCACTTCAAAGCATATGCATGACCTTTAGGAATGTTTTGTTTCTCCGTTAAAAAAAGTCTGATTTTGTATTTACTTGTTTTTTGGGTTTCTCATCCGGTGTTCCGTATTCGTATTGAGGCCGACCAATCAGGATTCGCGCAGTGTACTTTCTTTTAAGGTTAAGGAGGAAATATTCTTTACCGTATTTTTTTTCAGGGACTAGACTCGGCTCAATATACGATTAAGGGTGGAGGGATCCTATCTATCCCGCCATAATTCTTGGTAGTTGGACTTAGTTTTCTTGTTGTACTTAGTTTTCTTGGGTATAACTCTATGAATATATGTTGGCCTAAATGTCTTATCTAAAGAGTTGATATTGTGAGGATGTTCTAGACTTCTAGCTAAGTTCAATCATAAAGTTATCTAAGATGTATAATGTAAAGCTTTAGTTAAGCCTTGGTAAGTAAAATTATTTGATATTTATACTAGTGAGAGAGAAGATATTCGATAAATTATCAATGTGCGAACAAACCGACACTGATCATTATAAAAGAAATAGTATTAAGTTCTACTTTCACAATTTCCTAATAAATATTACAAAGAAATTATATTTCGATTAAAATTGTGCAATGTCAAGAGTTTAATTTGATAATACTTATTTATACAAGGTATTTACACCAAATCATTTAAACTTACTATAGTTAAGTGGTTTAACGAGCTGATAATGAATATCCATGATTAATTTATAAGTGCTCTACAGTAAATTAAACTGCATTGATTGTATAGAATCATTTACGTACTATCAGTGGATATGAAATTAAATAAAGTAACCCATACATGAATAATTCAATGCAAGACATGATTTGGACCCAGATTTAGTTACATTAATATCCTACATTTGCTTGTAATACACTCCATAAAGGTGGAGTCCAATCTAAGTATATGAAGAAAAAAACAATATTCCACTAGAAATGAAATGAAAGAAAAGGAAAAGAGAACTTAGTGTCATTGGACTGATCATCACTACTGTTTGGTATGATCTTTCCAACAAAAACAAAGGGTGACTTCTCCTCTAAGAGTTGCAAGTAAAAAGATAAGACCCCACCATGCATTACCCCATTACCCTCTAACAAATAAAATTATATACCGTCCGTATAAACAACTTATACACTACCAGTGCATCGAAATAATCTATTGTAACAGATTACCTATGTTAATTTATATATTAATCTCACATATTGTGAATTGTTAATCTTTACACCTATAATCCGTCGGATTCATAGCTTACTGTTCCTAACCGGTATACATTGGCAATACACTGATTATACACAGTTTTACACATGTTATACACACACACACACACACACATATATATATATGTGTGTGTGTATATGTGTGTATATATATAAATGTGTATACATATATATGTGTGTGTATATATATATATATATATATATATATTATACATCCACTGATAGAGGTTGTGCCATAATTTAAAGTTTATGGACTGAGAATTCTACCCCTTTTAAGTTATTGGGTTCCAAAAATTAGTAACTTGTACCTATTAAATGATTTTTTTTTAAGACAAATATACATTGGACTAAGGTGGATGTGTTCGGCCGAATCCGTACGTTGGTTTCTACCTTCGCACCTGCCAGCTAATTTTAATTTAAGCGGTCAAGTGTATGACTATTTAAGTTAATTCTTTCATCTTTTTATGTGACTCGATAATGAGAAAATCTTTTACATTTTTAGTGGTCTCATTGTTAGTGTGATCTCTAGCTAACTTACGTAAAGAAAGAAAGACAAAGGCAAGGCATAAAGAATGTACAGTTGAGATTTCTTCTTTAGTGTATGTTTTGAGTTGGACATCCTACGTTCTTTTTTTAATTTTTCTTTTTCCATCAGCTAAATATTTTTTCATGAACTTTTAAATACTGGACAATTATTCTGACTTAACAACAAAGGGAGCACTAGCAATTTACATTATATAACAAACTATTGTCTTTCACCAACCATCTTCTTCCTTCATCAACTCTCAAGAAAAAGAAGAAAAAAGAAAAACTCTTAGACAAGTTTTGTTTTGTTGTGTGTGTGTGTTTCTTTGACCACAATGAGGTATAGAATGGAAAGATTTGTGCTTCTTCCATTTTCTGTTGGTTGCATCTCTGAATCAAGTGTTGCAATTGGTCATCAGCAGCAGAACCATAAAAGTTCATGCCCTGAACCCATATTAACTCCCACAAGTTTGTCTCTCTTTCTCCCTCTTTAACATTGTTGAATTATATGATAGTCTCATCTAAAAGTCTAAACTGTTATAGTAAGAGATAGTGGTACACTTTTATTTTCTTAATTATGTTTTTAATACGTTAGCTATTCATGTGTTGTTCTGCATTTCTTTTCTCTTTAATGAGCCAAACACGTGGAAATTTCTTTTAATAATGGGTGGTGTTGAGACTCGAAGACCTTTCTGCTTTGATGTCATATTAAATTGTGCGATCATCTCATCTAAAAGTTTAAAGCGTTAGAATCTTAGGGAGAACTATCTTTTATTTTCTTAAAATTATGTACGTGTTTTCAATACACTAGCTCCCTCACATGCTAGCTTGATTCATTTGCGTTAGTCAAACATATGAATTTTTTTTTTTGATAACGAGTGGCAATGAGACTCAAACAAATGATATATGTCTACTTTGATATCATGTTAGATTGTGTGATCATCTCATCTAAAAGCTTAGACTGTTAGAAATAACAAACTTTTATTTTCTTAATTATGTCTTCAACAAAAACCAACCCCCCCCCCCCCTCCACCACCCCCACCAAAAAAAAAAAAATTTGACATAAGAAGTTTGATTGTGATTTTTAAGGTTTGCTATAATGCAGGAAGCCAAAAAGAAGGGAAAGAAGAAGAGGAAGATGATGAGAAAAGCTTGGAGGGTGAAATGAAGAGCCCATTGGGCCTTATGGCCCTTCCCAAATTTCAGAGGCTTTTTAAGAATTTCAAGAACTTTTCTCAGCTATTTGGTTAGTTTTCCTTAGAATACTTTTAAAAAAAAAAAAAAAAACTTAGTATAATACCAACTGCATGAAATGTGCTTATAAGATGTTTATTATACCAAATCTGGATAATTTAATTGAGCCACAAATTAAAAAAAAATATATATATTATTTAGTATATTTCGGAATTTGTTTTCTTAGAAAAATATTTTTCTCATTTTGTGGTTTACCAGATAAAATATTTTTCATTAAAATGAAAATGACTTCCCTCACTTACATGTATGAGTCATGCTTTTTTATAACTACCTTAAACCTTAAATTTAACTTATATTGTAATTTTTCACCAACAATCATTTGAAAGACGTGATATGAAAGAGTGGAGCTTAATCACTTCAAGTAAACTAGAAATTATAGCATTGTATTTTAATCGTGAAGTATAGTTCTCTATTATGTTGAAGCATTAGAGTTTCTTTCCACACAATCAGAGTTAAAGACGTGAAATTCAATCTGAAAATAGAGTTGGATGCTTGTAACCTTTCTTTTTATTCAATAAATTACATATTTATCCCGTACACTGAAAACCATATCTAAATTTTTTAATATCAACAAAATGTATTACCAATAAAAAACTATTTGTTTGTATGTAGATTAAGAGAAAAGCTATTCATTTGTCACATTTGGTGCTAAGCCCTTACCACTAATAAGTTTTATCAGCACACGAGTTAATTTCACATAATGTTACTGAATTTATTCACTATAACAATAAGATCACAAAACTATTTCCGTCAAAGATAGATTTAGAATTTTAATTTGATGGATTTACCTTGAGTTTCTTGCAACTAAACTTTAAAGATTATGCATTCAAAATCTGTTTTTTTCGTACAACTTTAGTTATTTTTCACATATAAATTTATATACTATGTCTAAAATACTGGGTTCAAATGAATAGTACGCGTACTCTACATCTGCCACTGGCCATTATAACTGTAAGATCATAAGCTATTTTTTTCGCATTAAAGTAATTGACGTTTTACCCACTATAACTTTATGATCTTACTTTTATAGTCTGTAAAGTTCAGTTACTTTAACGTGACAAGAAACACTTTTGAAGAAATTGTTGTTATATTGAGCAAATTTTAGTGATTTTACTGTTATAATAGGTAAAGTTAAGCTACTTTAATGCAACAAAAAACTAGTCACTACTAGAAACACTAAGACACACATTTGAAGAATTTATAGTTATATTGAACAAATTTTAGTGATTTTACTATTATAGTGGGTAGAGTTAAGTTACTATAATGCGACAAATTTTAGTCACTACTAGAAACACGTCTTTACCCGATGAACTTTTATCAAACAGTTCATCGGAGAAAACAAGTGTTTCTAATAGTGAATTTTATAACTTTTAACATTAAAATGTATAAAGTTCAATAGTAATTGACTATCGATTCCGACGAAATTGGAGTTATATCTCTTTTCCATTCAAGAGTTCTTATGCGTTTTCTACCTTGCTCGAAATATATAATTTTTTTTTCTTTAATTTCTCAGTGGACAAAGATGAAATGGAAGAAGAAGAAGAAGATGAAATGGGGATGGAAATAGGATTACCAACAGATGTGAAGCATGTAACACACATTGGAATGGATGGTGGTGCTGCTACTTCAATCCTTAATTCAACAAGGACTAATTGGGATTATCATCTTAATCTCAAATCTCCTAATCATGATTTACTCACTAAATTCCCTTCTAATTTCCCTTTGTCTCCTTTTGCCAATATGGCTAGTCACTCCCCTAATAACACACCCATGGCTTCCTCCTTTTAATTAAAATTAAATTCTAAGAGATCAATTTGTGCCAAACTATATAAACCATTGGGACTAAAATGAAAATTTGTATCAATGCTAGCTTTTGGTTCTTGCCAAAAGTATTGTACTGTGATGATTACTTGCTTATATAGTTTGTTGGGTGTGGGAAAAATATCAAATGTATATTTCATCTTTTTTTTTTTTAATTTTTTTTTTTTAACTTTATTGAAAACAAATGAGTCCGTCAATTATCATCATCATCGTTTGTGCAATGTATGCACGGGCGGATCCACCATAGAAGCTACTACAAGTTCGGCTGAATTGCATAGCTTTAGCTCAAACTCTGCATTAGTATTAAGAAAGTCACTTAATATATAAATCTATTAAAATGAAATTAGTGCTCCTAAATCGGCATGTTGTGTAAAATAATCAATAGTCAATTAAGAACCAACAAGTCGAGTTATGATCTAAAATTCACAAATTTAAAATTCTGAATTCGTCTCTCTGTATATGGACGTCTAGATAATGAAGGAAAAGAAAGTGAACTACAACATTTATTGAAATTTTTTTATCAGAAGAATAGTTGTCATTGAAATGTCGTCCGAATTTTTCACGGGCAACAGTGCTGTTGGAATTAGCTCATCGAAATGATTTATGGGTGAAAAAGATAAGAAATCCATCCAAAAAAATAGACAGTTATTTGACGATTTTTTTGACATGGATGAATTAGTTGGTGAAGTTTGGTCTATGAGTTGGTTGGTTACTCTTGATGCGTCAAAAGTTCAAAACCTTACAAGTACTTAGATGTAGGATAGTGACTATAATACTAATTTAATTTACATGTGAGTTTATTATATTGTTGTTGATAGAAAGTGACGGCTTAAGATATTTATCAAATATACATAATAAAGTTATTTTATATTTTCTTCGAAGCTTGATTAATTTAGATTCACGTCGAGAAGCTCCATATTCAAGAAAATCATTTCCTATCAAAGACGACTCTATTCTCAAAAGTCGAAAGTGAAACTTTTGACGAAGAAGTGTCCAATCACGATAAATCATTTGGGCAAAATAATTCAATGTGGAAAGAAAGATGTATAAAGTGGTTGGGAAAATTCTTCAACGGTTCCTAAATGCAATGAAGAGGAGAAAAATAATCTTAAATGAATAACGAGAACAAATTAATATTCGTAATTAGAAAATAAGAAATCAGACAATTATCAAAGTTTTATTGTTTCTCTTTTACTTATTTAATATTTTCTTAAAACTTTCCTCCTAAATCGTTGTTATCCTACTGCAAATTACCTAACATTGGGGTTAATTTTTTTTTTTTTAATCTT
This sequence comes from Lycium ferocissimum, assembly GCF_029784015.1. NCBI lineage: Eukaryota > Viridiplantae > Streptophyta > Magnoliopsida > Solanales > Solanaceae > Lycium > Lycium ferocissimum. Next base: position 5,171,176 of record NC_081347.1, read on the forward strand.
CTTTTCAATGATTTAACCATTTTGAGAAAATTTTAGATTGCAAATAAACTGATTTTTCCAGATCATTAAATCCTTTGTTTTTTTAATCAGTTGTTAATTTTGTTTTGAAAATTTTTTATATGTTAATTTAGCTCAAGAATTTCTCTAAAACCTTTTGTTTTCCCTTCAAAAAAATGGTCATAGAATGGTTGGTGAATGGTTGTGACATCGTGTCCCTTTTCAACCTCTTGGAAAGCAACTCTTTGAAGTTACGTAAACAGAAAGTATAAATGTATAATAATCGTTAACTTAACTAATCTAATTAACTGATCTAAAACTGTTTATGTAGCTTTAAACGGCATTTCCGTAACAATACAACCACTTCAAGATCTCGAGTGAACTTCACATTTAAAACGATTAAAACTAATCACATTATTAACTTACGATTACCAGTTCAAGGTAATTAATTAACTTAAAATTGTATATTTAGGTTTAAATACCACCTTAATAAACCACTCGCAAGGATAACTTTTTTTTTTTTTTTTTTAAAAAAAAGGTCTTTTATTGTACCGGAGGTCAAAGAAAAAAAAAGTGAGTTAGTAGCCTGGATGGTTACACAAATTGGCCACTATAGACAACCAACCTTGTTTTGTCTTTAAAAAATCGTTCAACTTTGCCTAGTTAGTTTTCATGATTATTTTAGCTGGAAATATAATTTTTGGTACTTATGTAATGATGTGGCAACTGTAAATTTTAGAAAAAAATATAATTCTCGATTAACCCAAAAAACGAATTGCTTAAAAAAAAAATAAAAAAAAAAAGAGTCAAGTTTCAATCCCTTCTGAGCTCCTTAGCTAATTAGCTTAGCATAAGCCCTTAGCCATAAACTAATAGCCTGTTTGGCCAAACTTATTTTTTCGAAAAGTACTTATTTTTATCAATAAGTGCTTTTTTTAAAAAGTGATGTGTTTGACTAAGTTTTTGGGAGAAAATAAGTGTTTTTGGGGAGTAATATAAATAGTTTCTGCCCAAAAACACTTTTTCTTTAAAAAGCATTTTTGAGAAAAATACACTTAAGAGCACTTTTTAAAAACTTAGTCAAACATTAATTACTGTTCAAAAGTGTTTTATTAAATTAATTGGCCAAACGAAATTGTTTTTCGCCAAGTACTTTTTTTAAAGCACTTTAAAAAAAAAACACTTTTTAAAATAAACAAATTTTAAAAGCGTGATCAAACAATGCTAGAATTCTTATTCTGAAGATACCCAAGTCCAGTACTTTCCAAAATCTCTTCCATTTCTACACTAGTTCCATAAAATAGATCCACTTTTGCAAACCAGTACTTCTCTTTTTTATGTTGGTCTCTTTTTTTTTTTTTTTTAAACTTACGTCTGCTTATTATTAGATCTGTTGCTATCCGATTATTTCCTTCACTCGATATTTTATTATCTTGCTGCTATTACTTTTTATAATTATTGATGCTTTTTCATCTCTTCTTTCATCTCTCTTGTTTCTCCTGAGTCTATCGGACCCTTTATCCTACGTACATCGCATTTAGGGTCCGTACACTCGGGTATTCTCTCCAACCGCACGGGTGAAATTATATTGGATATGTTCTTGTTATCTATTTTTTAAACTTATCCGTCATGTTTAATTTCTGGGTTTGACCTCATTTTATTAGTCCACCTATCCCATGATAAATTGTCCGATTTTTCTTTAATCCAAACCTTCTAGCGAGTAAGTGTAAATATCATAAGATGTGGGCATCATTAAAATTGTACACATCAAAACCTTGTGGTGTATAATCGAAAATAGGATGACCTTAAGATGTGTACATAATGAGTGTGAGCCAAAAGGGTATAAAAATACACGATTTTTACCAAAAGGGAACGTCCAAAAATTATTATACCAAAACGGGTATATCGTGGGCCGATCCACGATATACCCCAAAATCTTTCCGACAATTGAAGAAAAAAAAAAAAAAAAAAAAATTTACTTGTATAACGTGGTGATCCACGTTATACAATATAATTGTATAACGTGGATCGACCACGATATACATTATAACTTGTATAACGTGGGCCGATCCACGTTATACAATTATATATTGTATAACGTGGATCAACCCACGTTATACAAGTTATATTTGTTAACTACCGTTCTGCCCTAAAATATTTCTTCCGCCGCTTCATTCCATTCTCTTTCGTTCTCTTCCATTCTCCTCCATTGCAAATATTTTGCAGAACCTCCATCTCCTTCTCCTTTTTCTTCTCCTCTATTTTTTTTAAACCCCCGCAATACTGATCTTAATTTTTGGAGCAACTTCTTCATCTTTATCTATTATTGTTATTTAAATTAAGGTATTTTTTCTAACTCATATAATATTATATATTTATAGTAGATGTAGATACGTTTGTCTTATATATCTTAATTGTTATTTTTTATTTGTGTTATTTTAATACGTTTGTGTTATTTGTGTTATTTTAATTTAAACTTAAAATATGATTGTTAGAAGCATTATTATAAAAGGTCCGATTTGTTTAGTAGCACTTTTGAAGAAATTTATTGTTATGTTCCTGTTATTTTTGTGAATTGTTATATAAAATATCTGAATAAAATTTGTTGTTATGTTGCTGTTATTTTTGTGGATTCTTTTATAAAAGATCTATGGATTGTTATGTTGCTGTTATTTTTGTTAGTTTTGTGGATATTTGTAAAACGTGGACTGATCCACGTTATACAATATATTTTGTATAACGTGGATCCACGTTATACAAAATATATTGTATAACGTGGATCAGTCCACGTTTTACAAGTATAGATCACTATCTTAAAACATTGTGGAACGTGGATATTGCCAATAATGGACCGATGATGACATTTTCGGTACAGGAGAAAAGAATTGTGAAATGTGTCATAAAGGATCGAATTTTTTTCCTCCCATTTTGTGAATGTTGCTTTGTTTGATGTATTTATGCATTACCATAGTAATTTATAAGCTGTAACCCGTAATTTCTTCCTATGCTCTCTAAGTTTGGTATAATTGTGAAACGTGGATGCCTCCACGTTATTCAATATATTTTGTTATGGATTGTTATACAATATATTTTGTTATGGATTGTTATACAATATATTTCATTGTACCTTTAATGTGATATTTATATAGCCGGAAAAGTGAAACTTAATTGATGCCTCAGTAGGCCAAAAAAAAAAACTTAAAATGTCATGATAATGCTTTATTATATGGGACCTAAGTCTAAGTGGGTAGATAATTATTTTGTCTATACCTTATAGGTATTAATGTGGTCCACTATTGGGTTTCTAAATAAGGCGTATGGAAGTTGGCTTTATCTGGTAAAGGCATATTTGTTACGCTAAAATTGGAATATATATTTTTAATAGTGAGTTACTCTAAATAGCTTGATCTCGGACTTCATTTTTTTTTTTTTATATAAGGTATGGAGTTTCCACGGGTATGCGTACATCCGGGCCAGAAGTGTACGATGTTAACACTCGAGAGAAGCATCGATCGTAGGTCGCTGGTGGGATGGTTCCTTGACAGGACCGACCGCATGCCTGTTTCCTCGGCGCGCGGATACTGAATTTTGGAAGCATGTGAGGCGTCATCCTTTTCATCCTCGCATCCTTGACTACTTTGGCCTGTGTGGATTTAGGGGAGTAATAGAGGTAGGATGTGTCATATGATTGGGCGATCATCACCGCACTTATAGAAAGATGCGTCCGAGACGCACACCTTTCATCCGCGTACATGGGTGAGGCGACCATCACATTACAAGATATCGAGGTCATGTTTGGCTTGGTTGTTGATGGTTATCCCTTGAATAATCTTAATGCTAGATATATAGATATTGGTGGGTGGCAACAATTGATCCATGAGCTTACTGGTTGGGCACCCGGTCTGGATTGTTTTAATGGTGTTAGTAGGTTAGAAGTACATAAATTAATTGAATATATTAGAGGCTTAGATGACATTACAGATCAGACCCCAGAAATTGATGTGCAACAATGGTTAGGTTATACTTGCTATGGCTTTGTGGCGGCACGATATTTCCGGATAAGTCCGGTGACTTACTTAATTTAGATTATTTGCTTGATATGCGTGACCTTAGAGCAATGAGTGGACAAGCTTGGGGAGCGCCGCACCGTCATATTTATATACTTGTTTATGCCGCGCTTCGTCGAGGAAAGCCAAAGATGTGTGTGGATTCATTTCCTTATTATGTACGTGACCTTTAAAATTATATAATTTTATTTGGTTGTCCTATTTGATAGTTATAAGGTTTTTATGTATTTATTTTAATTTTTTAATATAGGTTTGGGCTTGGGAGCGCATTATACCGAGTGCAAACCCACCATCCGGGGCCCTTCCGCCACACACGGCTCTTGCACGAAGGTGGACTCATCGTAAATCCCACGAAAATGAGGCACGTGATGTTTTACCCATATGTAAGGGGATGTATTGGACAACCTAATACGATGGTCGTGTATTTTATCATAATTATGGTTGTTAATGGCGTTTTGATATAATAGCTACGCTTATGTGTAATTTATTTATTTTATTATCATGTAATTTTATGTTCTTTCTATCGTAGTTTGTGTGGCAGCCTTATTCGTAGGCCATCATCAATAGACTCGGGAGTGGTGTGCGTGGCTTAGAGATATTTGGACGGCGAAGGTTCCCCTTATTTGTGGTATCTATCGAGAGTGGCACATGGTAGACCGCGTTTCTCGAACGATAAAGTTTGGTAGGAAGCAACATATTCCGGGTCCATGTGCTGAGATTGATCCTGTTCATTACAAACGTGACAAGCGGTATGCTATAAAAGCGGCGGATCAACAATATTTTACAGAAACAGACTTTTTGTGGGGAAATCGTCGAGAAAGTTTAATTCTGGCCGAGTATGAAACTCAAGACCCAGAGTCACTATCAGCGTATTTTAGTTGGTATCGACGTCACTCGCGCACTTTCATAGGAAATCCTGCGCATAATGTGGATATAGGATACCAACACATGGCAGGCAGGCATGAGGCACTGGTACGTACATTACATTCCATTAGATGTTTGATGTCTTTATATGTGTGTCTTAGACCACTATCAAATGTTGCAAATTTTTTTTTTTTAGGCTTTAGGACATCAACAATCGCACAAAAGGTTGGCTCGACATCATCCAAGATCCAACCAAGTCGACGAAGTGAAGGAAATAGAGAGATGTTTAGCCACATTAATAGTAGGCCATGGCCGCCGCCTCTCGGGGACGATGTTCGAGTTTCGCTCCATATTATACACCACCGGCGCAGAGTATGATGAGCCGCCATCGTGCAAGTGCAACGTCCTAATGTACCAAGACCGCGCGCGTGGTAGAGGACGCCAAACGTGTAACAGACGGGTCGAGTTCCCGTGGATCACGGGCTGGTTGATGAGAAGAGGGTTCGTTTGATCAAGATATGCCGCGTACTTCAACGATGCCTGGGCAGATGATGATGATATCACTCCAATAATAGATTTTATGTCCATTTACCGACGTCCGCTCCCGAGGTTCAATCACCAAACTCGTAATCGAGAAGTGAGGGCCTCGAGGCATTCGCATCGTCCGGGCCTATTAGCAGCTATGACAGCTGACGACTCTTATTACCGCATTCGGCTGGACGAGCTCTTCAATTGGGAGGAGACTGAGTTTTACCGACGTGAGTATTCTAACCACTCAAATAGCTTGTATCTTGTTTAAAGTAATGGCTACCTTATGTGTCTATATTATTTATTTTGCATAGTCTCCCATGGCATTTGATGTTGGATCCTCACACGGTGTGCCGATGTACACACCAGCCACAAAGTTAGCTTTTAATTCAAAGTTTTTGGAGACTTGTGGTTGTTATGTGGTGTTTTGTCTTGATTGCTTTGGTTGTTTGTGTTGGTATATGGTATTGGAGGAAGTCCTTGTTACGGGGAGATCTTTGCCCGATTTTACGTAGACAATCAAATAATTGGTACGAAAATTTATCAAACAAAAATAACTTCTATTTTTTTTATGGTATTTACAGGATGAAGGTGTGATACAAGAGGAGGTTCCCCAACGTAGATCAAAACGAGAGCGTCGGCAAACTCGGTGGCACGGGGGGAAAAAGGACACCGTAAAAATTAAATTTTTATTGTATAGTGGGTAACTTCATGTGAAGTATTAGTATGTAAACTTTATTGAATTCGGAAAAGGATGGACAAGTTACTTGTTTTTATTTGCACAATGTCTCCATTTTTTTATTCAATTTCGGTTCACCTCGTTTCTGCATATTTAATGTGTGTAAAACTCTCATCAAAATTGAATTGGAAAACGTTACTGGCAATTCATATTGTTGCAAAAGAACGCTTTGCAATTCATATTCTTGCAAAACGTTGGCTTGGAAAACGTATATCCAATTCATATTGTTGCAAAAGCCAATTATTTTGTTGCAACGTTAGCCACCAACGCTTTGCAACAATATGAATTGCAAATGTTCCTCCGATCATATTGATTCGCAACGCAATAATTGATTCGCGAAATTTTTTACGCCGCAGAATCGTTACGCGTCAAATCACGCATGCCGTAAAAGTAAAAACGATCAATAATTTGTAAAAATTTTTGTGTAAAATCGCATAATGCATGAAGTCGTCGAATCGCCATCCAATCGTCAAATCAAGCGTGTTTTGCGTAAAATGAAATAGTAAAATCCGTGAATCATTAGTTTTATATAAAATCGCGTATTTGTATGTCTCACCGAATTCTACACTCTCTATTGTAGACTTCATTTTTACGAACTCTCAACTTTTGTCTCGCACTCTCCATTAATTTTTACTTTTGCATTCTGTTGAAAATAATATGGCGGAAAATTATGTAAGAGTTAATTTATATTGGGGTGGGGAAGTTGTGTACGAAGAAGGTTCAGTTAGATATAACCGTCATCCGGAAGCCGTACAAAGGTTTCCAATTTCCCTCAAATACGATCGTCTACAACATGTTTTGAAGCAAAATGGCCATATCCGATCCTAACCTTTCGGTGGTTATCACCGGACGATATCCAACATCAATTACGGCTAGGGATTTCCCATTTACTTTCGGGAAACTCTTATTTCGGATGACGACTCCTTATCGTTATTTCTTCGAAGTCCGATATATTTAGCAATCATATCGGCATAGCCACACTTGACATGTACGCAGCCGTTGAACGCTCTACTAATGTTGAAGCACCCACCGACGATGAGTTTGATATTGGGTACTACGTATCTTCCCGCTATGAATATTGGGCTTCAAAGAGGTACACTTCAACAAGAAATAATGGTAGGAGTTGGTAGCCAGTCACATAACTTTGGTTGGACTATGCAGAGCCGTGATATTCCTGGACCGAGTAGTGCTCCAGATACAACTGAATTAGGTGGCGGGAGTATAGTTCGATATCACCCTACTCAAGTAGAGTCATTTACAGAAAGGTAAATATAACGATGTTTTATGAAAACTTTCTCATTTTCGTTCTATTCACTGTCTTTGTGCGTTTAACCATCACAAGAATATAACATGTTATTTAGTTCTCATGTACCATTTTTATAATATAACTTTCAGATAACTAACCTCTTTCATATACCGGAAATTCTAACTAACCCTTTTCATTGTTCATCCATGGAAAATAAAAAGAATACAACATGTTATTTAGTTCACATGTACTAATTTTATAATATAACTTTATTTTTAATTTTTCATTTTGTAATCGGCATGTTATTTTGATTATTTTTTATTTTTTAATTTGTCCATGGGGTTAATTTAGGTGTGACGATTTTGAAGAAAACCCCGTATTGACTCACTCACACAAATTGTGAGCAATAACGACGTAGCTAATGATCACTCCGATAAGTCGATAGTGATATCCCATTAGATCACACAAACGTACGATGATCACTATCCGATGGTGATGGTCATTCTTATGAAGACATTACTACTCCGAGTGATGGTAACGTTAGCTACCATTCTAATGCGATTCCATATTTGGACAACACGACTTAAGAAGGCCCGATGATTTTGCCTTCACGAGAGACGACGGTCCAATTCGACCGCACTTTGGGATTATAAAAACCCGAATTTATCGTATCAAAGGTTAGTATGGTGACAATGAATATTCTTTTTATTTGTTGGCCCATTTTTACGGGGTTGATAATTTTCCTTGTATTGTGCAATTAGGTATGTTATTTCAGAACAAGAAGGAAATGAAAGGCGCAGTGAGACAATATTGTCTGAAAGAAAAGAAAGAGTTCATTTGTGATCAAGTCAAAGGTAAATTTTGGAGGGTTATTTGCAAGCGTCATATGTTGGGATGTGAGTGGATGATCCGTTTTAGAGAAATTTCAAGTGGTATGTGGAAGGCGAGCAAAGCGGATCTCCACCACGCTGTCTCACGGATGATTACGGAGAAAGGATCATTTCAATTTGAACAAATACCTAATTGCTACTACGTTGATACCATATATTATGGTCGATTCATACATCGGTATTAAGTCGGCTCGGGAAAAATAAAAGGCTTGCATTTGTTTACTCCTAGTTATAGAAAAGCACAAAAGGGGCGTAAGAAAGCTATTGAAATGGTATTTGGTGATTTTGAAACCTCTTTCAAGACATTGCCCCGATACATGCTGCCTTAAAATATTTCAATCCGGGGACCGTTGTTGAGTGGGAGCACGAATCAACTACAATGCAAGGTGAACACATCTTCAAGTTTCTTTTCTGGGCTTATAAACTAAGCATCGATGGATTCAAAAGTTGCAGGCCTGTCATCTCAATAGACTCGTACTCATCCGTACGGTAAGTATGAGATGAAACTCTGCTAATTGCTGTTGGAATTGATGCGAACAATAATATTTTTCCACTTGCATATGCTATTGTTGCACGTGAGAGCTTTGAGTCTTGGACGTGGTTCCTTGTGTTATTGTGGAGACATATTGTTCGTGAGAGACAAGGAATTGGACTTATTTACCTCGACCGTCGGGCATCTTGCAACGTGTCCAAACACATGATTGGTTACAACCACCATCCACACACCATAGGTTTTGCGTTCGGCATTTGAAAAGCAACTTCAATAAAAAAGTTCCTCAACAAGACCTTGAGAACCTAATGTGGTTGGCGTCTGAGGAGCACCGATAGAAGAAATATAAAATGAGGATGGAACAAATCAAAACAATATCACCTCCGAACGTATCTCGTGGTTAAAATCTCTTCCGGAGGAAAATGGACATTGCATAAGGACAACGGTCATAGGTGGGGGCTATGACAACGAATGTCTCCGAGTCTTACAACGGTTTATTGAAGAAAGCTCGTGGACCGCCGTTCTCGCCATGGTCCGTTATACGTTAAAAAATTTTGTTGATCGGTTTGTTGAGAGAAGCGCCCCTTGCCGATTTGTTGATTGCGGATAAAAGTTTTGCCGCGCGCTGTTGAAAAGAAGTTTGATGAATGCGGGAGAGGTTCAAAGCATACTTGACATGCGCACAGAATACAATGCAATCGAAGGGGTCTTTGAGATTCGACATTTATACAACGGTAAGGGCGGAAATATCCATAAAGTCTCTGCGAAGGGAAAAAGTGTTCGTGTGGGAAATGGAGAAACTACCATATTAAGTGTTCACATGCAATTAAATTTTGTGATATCCGCGGAATTCAACCAAAGGACTATATTAGCAAGTACTACGGTTGCGGGTTTTACAAGCAAACGTACGGTTGAAATTTTTCACCGTTGGGTGATGAGGCATATTGGCCACTTCTCCCTTCGGTTTAATTGCAAACACCGAATACGAGCGAACTTCGGTGAACGCGACTACAACTAGAAGGAGGAATGAAATGGATATAGCTCGGCCGTATGGCTAGAAAGTGTAGTACGTGCAAGCAAACGAGCCATAACAAGAATCACGCCTACCGTAACCGTAGTTATTGTTGCTTGTTAGTTTTTATATTTTTTCTTAACTTGTACGATTGTTGTTTCCTTATGTAATCTTCCAAGAATATATAACATGTCTTGTGCCGTTTAATAGTTATCATGTAATTTAACATTTATTACTTAGTTAATGTGTGACGTTTATTTAACTTATATTTATTTTTTATTTACGTTTGCATATATAACACATATTTAATTATTATATGTGTTAAAATATTTATTGGAGTTATTCACTAAAATTAACTATATGCTTTAAAAATTAAAAAAATCAATAATTTTTTTTTATTAAAAACATAGCCGAATATGATTTAAATAGCGGTACGTCAAACAAAACCCTAAATGGCAATTATATATTTGTAAAACGTGGAGGGATCCACGTTTTACTAAAATATGTTTTTTTTTTTTAATTTCGTTTCAACGTCTGACAGGTGAAAAAAAAAATTTTGAGGTATATCGTGGATCAGCCCACGATATACCCGTTTTGGTATAATAATTTTTGAACGTTCCCTTTTGGTAAAAATCGTGTATTTTTATACCCTTTTGGCTCCGGACTCTGTACATAATGGTGTTATATACTGACGCATGGCATAATGTTGCTGCATGTACATAAATTATGATACATTTGGGTCGGATTTAGAATAGGTTCGGTCCTAAATAAGTATAAGAATTAATTTTTTTAAAATATTTTTCCGAAAAATTTATAGCCGTCATGTCATTAGATAGGTATCGAAAATTGTATTTTCGTGAAAAATAACCAAGGAAGGATCCCTCACTTCATCCATATGTGTAAAAGACACCAGCCGCACTTGGATTCTCGAGAAGAGAGGAGCCGTGGTGGCCCCCCCCCCCGGATCGCCCGGATCCCACGAGTGAATCGAAAGTTGGATCTACATTGGATCTCACTCGAATCGCCCCATCTATCCTCCTGAGGAGGAGTTTGGTTTCAAACCCCGCAAGTTGAGTGACAATGATGATCAATTATCATAAGTTGAATGACCATTCTGGTCACTAACTCAAAAAAGAATATAAATAGTGAGAATTGAATTAACACAATTATGCGAGAAACTTTTATCAATTTACATAAGGTTGTGGTAAGATAGATAAGATCCTCCACCTCTATTAGAAATCTCGAGTCTGAATCCTGGATGTAAAAAGAAATCTTAATAGGGAGTACTTTTCTTTTTACAGGGACTTATAATGCCCGGTTCAAATTAATCGAGATTTCAATACAAAAATTGAATACGATATAAGGAAAAAAATAATAATCATGGATTTACTACAATGTGTGCTCGTATGATTTTCAAGTTTAGAATGAGAAGTGACAAAAATGGATCCTATCCATCAATCATTTGTGACTTAGACATATTTGAATGTGAAAAATATTCAGATTAAATTGGATATTGTTTCCTTGAGGGAGATCCAGAACTATCATCGCTAGCATATAAATACATCACCGACAAAAATAGCTTATCGAAAATTATTAGATAGTGAATAGAAGATTTTAGAAAAGGAACTTTGGGGAATAAATATTCTATATTTTCTATTTCTCATTGTAAATAAGGAGAAGAAATTCTTAAACAGAAAACGTGAAAGAAACTAAATTCAAAATTGCATAAATGAGCAACCAATCGATTTATAAATATGTTTATTACTCACTTTAAAAATCATCTTATGCCGTCATCTTTTTTGTTCCATCCGGTGTCCTATAATTATATTAGGACCCTCTTAAATTCGAATTCACGCTGAAAAATTTCACATTGTACGATAAAGTGCTCCATTACAATGACTACTTTATACCAAGAGCTTTAACCAAGACATCTGATTAAGAATGAAGAAGTACTTACTACTCATTGATGGTAAGTAATAAACGATTAATGCATACATAACCAATATCGATATTGGACGAATTAAAAATACTAAGGGGTCGTTTGGTCGGTAATAAGTTATCTCGAGATTACTTATCCCGGAATAAGTTATCTCTGAGATTACTTATACCGGAATAAGTTATCTCTGGATTAATTATTCCATCCTCCCATAAAATAAAATAACACTACAATTTCTGAATAACTAATCCCAAAATTAGTTATATCACGATTTTATCTCTTCGTACCAGCCCTAAGTTCCCTGAGATCTAAAACCCTCACTGCATTTACTTTCTCAAAATTGAAAGGTTCGAGCTACCGACACCTGAAAAAGTGTCGATAAACTATCCCATCTTAACTTTTTATTCTTGCTTTCATCCTACATGATGACATTTGACTACGTGGGAAATTTTGGAATTTATTTAACTTAAATACTTAATGGGAAAAAATATCACATCAAAATAGTACAAAAGTTACCTCTCTCGTTCAAAGTAAGTGTCATTTTATATGATAATCCAATATAAGTATTCATGACATCAAGTAATAATATTTAAAATTATATACAATATTTAGAATCATTTCAAATGAAATATTAGTACTGAGAAGGAAATTTAGTCGATTGTTGAATTAATGTATAAAGACTCATTAAAAAGGGGAATGATAAAGTGTTTTCCTGTATTATTCGAAATTGAGCAACTTTCTCTCAGACTTTTATCTTAATATTATCCGTGATAGAAAAAAATCTCATTTCTTCCGTTAACCAAACAAAGCTCCAATCTAATAATAATCTTAAACTGTAATCAGAAGTTATATTAAAGTGTGATTACTTTTTTTACTGACTTGGACACGAGGGGTTCACATATTTTATTAGATTGGAGCTTTGTTTGGTTAAGGGAAGAAATGAAAATTTTACTTTTTTTACTGACTTGGACACGAGGGGTTCACACATTTTGTGCTCAAGGCAGATACGAAACAATTTGTTAATTATGCAGGATTTTTTTTAGCCAATTATTGAATCATGTGGACAAAGTTTATTGATCCATCCATTTGGACAAAATAAAAATAAAGAGTCAACATGGAGGTTGGAGCAACTTGGGTTGTTGAGTAGGTCCCGAATTAATTATTAGAAAAAGCTAACAGGAAAAACATTGCATAGAAATAATTCTTCGGTCATGCTGTTGAAAAATAATACGTATTTCTACGGTATTTTAACTTTTATAGCTGAAACTTCATAATAATATCTTTTTATTTTTATTTTTTGGCAAAAAATTTAAAATGCTATAGTAATAACTATTATTTTCGTTCCAATTTTACGTGATACTCTTTCATTATTAGTCAATCTTCAAAAGAATAATCTCTTTTTATATTTAGTAATTTTTTGACCTATATGATCGATCACAAAGAAAGGCTTGTCTATGCATTTTTCTAGTGGATGTGCGGTTCCTTTCGATTGGAGCCTGTCGCCACCTGGATCAATAACCTATGCTAATTCATCTTGTGTCTTCCGAATCTAGGGAATTCATTGGATCGTAAAATTGCTTCGCACCATAACAAAAATAAACTTGTCCCCAAAAAATGATTTAACTTTAAATTTTTCATATTAACCTTAATGAAATAATATATAGCCTTCGATATTTTTCTTTTCTTCTAAATTCGCTCAAATATCTTCATATAAATTGGGATGAAAATAGTACTCTTTCCATCCCAATTTATGCGATATAATTTGACTAGGGATAAAGTTTAAGAAAAAATTTATAGTCTAAAGCCATAGATATTTTGCATAGGTGTAAATCATTTCATTAAGGTAAAAAGAGAAGGTTTAAGTTAAATTATTTCTAATTACAGAAATGTATCATTCTTTTGAGATAGATAAAAAATGAAAGTGTTTCACATGAATTGGGACAGAAGGAGTACAATCTACTCCATCCGCTTCATAATAAAGGTTTTTTTTGTTTATGCACACCCCTTAAGAAAGGGTTTACTCTTAGAAAATTAGGAACGGTTTTACTAACTTACCTCTAATTAAATGTCTTAAAAATAAGAGCTACTTAATGATTCTTGATTATATAAATAAGAGTAATTTTAAAAAGAATAAGATCAATTATCCTAAAATATCTTTATTTTGAAACAAAATGAAAATTAAAAAAAAAACACTTATTTTGAGACGGAGGGAGTATTTTATTTACAGAAATTGAAAAGTTGCTATTTATAGTTTCTACATTGTGGGGTTGTTGGATCTTGGATCCCATACTTACACGGCCAGGATAGCTGCTTCTTCTGGTCTACTTGTTATTGGTTATAGACCAACCCCACCACTCACCAACTTTTCTCAATCTTTCTATTTATATCCTCCTAACCTCCCTTCTTCACTTGCCCTTCTGTACCAAAGCTTCAATCTTTTTCAAGATTCTTGCCAAATCTTGAACCCCATTTTCTCAAAAATAAAAATAAAAATGAAGGTAATTGAGAAAATTCAAGAAGCAGCCAAAGATGACAGGGTAGTATTTTCTTTTGAATTCTTTCCACCAAAAACTGAAGATGGTGTTGAAAATCTGTTTGAAAGAATGGAAAGAATGGTTGCACATAACCCATCATTTTGTGATATAACATGGGGTGCTGGTGGTTCTACAGCAGATCTAACACTTGAGATTGCTAAAAGGATGCAAAATATGGTGTGTGTTGAAACTATGATGCATTTGACATGTACTAATATGCCTGTTGAGAAGATTGATCATGCTCTTGATACTATTAAGACTAATGGTATTCAAAATGTTCTTGCTCTTCGTGGTGATCCACCACATGGTCAAGATAAGTTTGTTCAGGTTGAAGGTGGTTTTGCTTGTGCCCTGGATCTGGTAATTACTCTACTTAATTCTTATTTGATCTTGGATCTAGTTGCCTAATATGATATTCTAATTGTTTGAATTGTGTGACCTATCTCCTTTAAACCTTAAGGGGTCGTTTGATTGTTGGATAGAGTTAATGCAGGTATTAGTAATGCAGTAGGATTAGTTATGCTGGATTTAGTTATTCATGTATTAGTTATTCCATCTTCTCAATTCCCTCATAACTTAAACATGTATTAGTTATGCGGGATTGTAATTTGGCAATCAAACACTTACTTGGTGTGCTGAATCTTACACATAGCGAAATGCAATCAAACATGGTGCTAGTTATGCTGACCCATCTCTTTTAAACCTTAATTATATTATGTCTCTGACATATCCCAGCTTATCTAAAAGTTTAAGCTGTTAGAGAGGGCATTCTTTTAATTGCTTGTTTATATTATGTGCCTGATTGGATTAGCTGATTGTAAATAACTGATGTGTTGTAAAACACTTTTAAGTGCTGAAACTGATTTTATAAATAAGTAGTTACGTGTTTTGATAGAAGTGCTCAAACTGTTAATAAGCAGTTGTTGCGGTTGATAATAAAAATATTGGTAAGATGTTTTTTTGTTAGAACGACTAAAATACATTTAATTTTTTGCAAAGAATTATAAATTTAAAAGTATCGGTGTAAAGAAGGGGAGCCTTGGAGCAGCAGTAAAGTTGTTCATTAAGATATTGTAATTGTTTGATTTATGTGACCCATCTCATTTAAACCTTAAAGGGTGGTTTGGTTGCTCGTTATAGTTATGTAGGTATTAGTAATGCAAGTGGTAGTTATGCATGATTTAGTGATTCATGTATTAGTTATTTCATCTTCTATTCTACATAAAATATAATACATAGATTCCTTCATAACTTATATATTTATTAGTTATGTGGGATTGTAAACTGGTAACCAAACATCGTATTCGGTGTGCTGAATTTTATACATAACAACTAAAATGCTACCGAACATGGTACTAGTTTAATACATGAATAATTCACTTCTTAACCTACAACCAAACGACCCCTAATTATATTATGCCTCGACATGTCCCAACTTTCAAGCTGTTAGAGAAAACACACATTTTAATTACTCAATTATGTTATGTTTAAACATGTTCTTTCACATTTTGGCCTGATTCTTGACCCAATTTATTGGAATATTTTTGCTTTTTGGGTGGTGATGAGATTCGAACACAGGACCAGTCTGATACCATGTTAAGTTGTGTGACCGCTCGAAAAGTTTAAGCTTTTAGAGATTATGTTATGGTTGGTGTATTATTGGTGTTCGTATTAATTGATTTTCTTTCTGTTTTTAGGTGAAGCATATGCGTGCCAAGTATGGGGATTACTTTGGAATAACTGTTGCAGGTTATCCAGGTTGGTGGCTACTACTATCTCGGGCTTTGAGTTATTTATTTGGACAAATATGGACCATGATTTACTTATTCCACTACAGTTTTGAAGCAGAAATGAGTTCTTTTTTCTGCTGTTACTGAATACTAATTTGATTCTTTCTCAGAGGCACATCCTGATGTTATTCCTGCTAATGGAATAGCTACAAAAGAGATATATGAGAATGACCTTGCTTATCTCAAAAGAAAGGTAGTCTATTCCGAGCATTATGTTTGTTCAAGGGGAATATTTTAGATTGCTTTTGATTCATTTATGAGTTGAAGGTACTTATATTAACTTGTGTTCTACAGGTTGATGCTGGAGCTGATCTTATTGTAACTCAACTCTTTTATGATACTGATATTTTCCTCAAATTTGTCAATGATTGCCGCCAAATTGGAATTAATTGTCCCATCGTTCCGGGTATCATGCCCATTAACAATTATAAGGGCTTCTTGCGCATGACTGGATTTTGCAAGACTAAGGTATTATCCCCATTTTTTGGAGTACAAGCTTTAACTCTGTGTTTATTTGTATGTTAGTCACTCAGTTTTTCTTAATTATGTTGTAGATTCCAGAAGAGATAATGGCTGCCTTGGAACCTATTAAGGACAACGAAGAGGCTGTCAAAGCCTATGGAATTCACCTTGGAACTGAAATGTGCAAAAAGATTTTAGCCACTGGCATTAAGACCTTGCATCTTTATACATTGAACATGGAGAAATCAGCATTGGCTATTATGATGGTTTATTCTCTTACTTTTTGAACTTTCTACTTTGAAATTAATGAAATAGTCGTGATTTCTAATTGTGAGATGTCTTGGATATGCAGAATCTTGGATTAATAGAAGAGTCCAAAATTTCTAGGCCATTGCCTTGGAGACGTCCTACAAATATTTTCCGTGTTAAGGAAGATGTTCGTCCTATTTTCTGGTACGTAGAGACGTAAATTAATGTCAGAATTACAACTATTATATTGTGATGATAATCTGATCTGTTGTTGTCAATGATGGTAGGGCAAATCGTCCAAAGAGCTACATCTCAAGGACCTTAGGTTGGGATGAATACCCACATGGTAGATGGGGCAATGCTCATAATCCATCATATGGAGCACTTACCGACTATCAGGTAATTGCAACTTGTTTTGTTTGTATGTAATATAGCTTGTTTGGCCAAACTTCTTAGAAGCCAAAAGTGCTTATTTTCTTACAAAAAAAACCCATTTTAAGGAGTTAAGGTGTTAAGTGCTTTTGAGAAGTAGTATAAGCTAAAAATGGTAGCTTCTCCCAGAAGCTCTTTTGGATCTTTGGCCAAGCACAAATTGTTACTTTTGAGTAGTAGTAAAAGTGTTTTTTCAAATTGATTAGCCAGACACAAACTGCTTTTCTCCAAAAGTATTCTTTCGAAAAGCAATTTTGACAAGAAGTGCTTTTTAAAATAAGCAGTTCTTGAAGCTTGGCCAAACACACTACTCTGGGGAATAATTAGATAAATCATTTATGAATAAATTCATTTGAACTTCTAATATTCTTTTTGAAATACTGTGGGAACTGTCTGGGTCTGGACACTTGATTTATATTTTCCAAGCGTGTGAATAAGCTTTCTTGTCCTCCTAAATTATGCTTCCATTTTAATGGTAGGGTAGTTCCTTTCTTCATCATTCGGCTGGTCAATGGCATTATTTAGATATGTCTAGTTATGCCTTGAAGAAAAATACATAAAACATAACGAAGATACCATCAGCCTTTTTGTCATTTATCTGAGGAGTTGCTTTAGTAATTTGTTATATTAACAATTTTTTTGGACCTCAACAGTTCATGCGCGCACGCTCAAGAGACAAGAAGCTTCAAGAGGAATGGGCTGTGGCTTTGAATAGCGTGGAAGATATCTACGAGGTATATATGACTTTCAAATACAGTTCATTTATTATCAAAACCAAAGGCTGATTCCGAAGGCTTGGTACTTACAAATGTTTCACATCAGAGATTTAAGGACTACTGTCTCGGGAAGCTGAAGAGCTGCCCGTGGTCTGAACTAGATGGTCTTCAGCCAGAGACGAAGATCATAAACGAAAAGTTAGGTCATGTCAACACGAAAGGTTTCCTGACTGTTAACAGCCAACCAGCTGTTAATGCTGAGAAGTCCGACTCTCCTTCTGTTGGTAAGTTTGGTTCCTAAGCCTTCCAGCTGCACACAATCGCAATCATTTGTCTTCTTTTACTTTCAAATGAAGGAACCTAGAAGTGTAATAGCCTGTTTGGCGCTTTTTTTTTCCTTTCTTTCCAAAGTTGAGGTGTTTGGCCAAGCTTTTAGGAGAAGAAAAAGTTTTTGAGTGGAAGCAGAAACTGTTTTTGAGAAGCTGAAAAAAGTAGCTACTCCTCAAAAGTTATTTTTTGAAAAGCAACAACATACCTAGTGTAATCCCACAATTGAGAAAATACACTTTTAGAAGCACTTTTAAAAAGCTTGATCGAACACTAATTGCTGCTAAAACGTGCTTTTCCAATTGATTAGCCAAACACAAATTGAACACTTTTCAAAATAAGCTGATTTTTGAAGCTTGGCCAAACAGGCTATTATTTGGGGATAATAGATGTCTAAAGTGTGTTAATGTGTTTTTCTTAATTGTTATTTAGAGTATTTCCGAAACCTCCCTCCCTTCTTTATTTTTCCTTTTGTTTCTAAGTTTTAGTGCAAGAAATGTGATGAACTCCGATATCAATCTATGTGATTACACTTTTCCATATCAATACAAATACAATTGTCCTTCATTACAAGGCTCGAATAGTGCCTTAGCAACAGATGACATACAGAAGAAAAATAGAGTTGTAGACAAAAATATGTTTCTCGAAAAAGAGCATCTACTCACTAATACTAACTGAAATATTGTAGGTCCTCCAAAAGTGTGAAAAAAAAAATAAAGAATCAGTCTCTAATACTCTCCTATTACCCCTAATAAAGCACCAGTTAATGTGGATTTCCCTTATTTTTCTCAAAATCTCAGCAGTCAAGAATGAACCGCATGTTGCTAGTTAAATGAATAAACATAAATATATGAATAGAACTTTCCTCGATGCCCTATGCCATATTGAGTAATGGGGAAAAATTCTTATTGTCCGAGTCCTGTAGATATCTCTAGGTACTCAAGTTTCATAAATATCTCCGTGCACTCTGCATATTTTGACAACTACTGCAGTTCCATAAGCATTATGCTTGTACAAACGGACGCATGTAGTTCCATTTCCTGCTTTAAATGTAATGTTTCTGTGGAATTCTCACCGCCACTCTACTCTTTTCCACTTAAATCCTAGGCTTCGTCTTTTGAAATTTATTTTTGTTGAGAAAATCTCCAATTTAATAAACTAGTCCATAAACTGTCCAGAAAAAAAAAAATAGTTTCTTGAAATGAGATTCAACTATTGCTAAGAAAAACAAGTATTGCACATGTATGGCTGACTTTGAAGGGGTTCTGGATGAATAACATTTTTTTTTTTCTGTTACCGGTTATAGCAACCTTTTCATTGACCGGCTTATTGACCTTTTTCTGCAGGATGGGGTGGCCCTGGTGGATATGTTTATCAAAAGGCTTACTTGGAGTTCTTCTGCTCTAAGGACAAGTTGAACACCCTCGTTGAAAAATGCAAGTCTTTCCCTTACCTAACCTACATGGCTGTAAACAAGGAAGGAAACTGGATCTCCAACGTCAACCAAACCGACGTGAACGCGGTGACATGGGGAGTTTTCCCAGCTAAGGAAATTATACAACCGACAGTCGTGGACCCCTCCAGCTTCATGGTATGGAAGGATGAGGCATTTGAAATCTGGTCAAGAGGATGGGCTCAATTGTACCCAGAGACTGATCCATCAAGAAAATTGCTTGAACAAGTATGTATTTCTTTTCATACACTTAACTTTCTTTGTGTCTTAAGTCTTCGATTTAACAATTTTTTTTCCCGTAAGGCGTTTGGCCATGTTTTATTCAAGTATTTGATTTTTTCTTCCCTTTCAAATGCTCGCTTTTTCAAGTTTCAACCATATTCATGGCCAGACGGCTGGACATGACTTCACTTGTAAATATTGAAATCATCGTTTACAAGTTGATGTTTGGCCATTTGCAAATACTGAACTTTAGTATCTGAAGCACTCGTAAAATATTGAAAAATTAGCTTGAGGAGTACTTCCAGTGATAACATGGTTCTCACCTCACAACGCTTTTAACTTTTTTTTTTTTTTTTTTTTTTTAATTTATATCACATATTCTTTTTTCAACTTTAGCTTAAAATATTTTCAAAATGCCTGTGTGTGATGCATTTGCTATTTCTTTACAGGTTCAAAGCAGTTACTTCTTGGTCAGCCTTGTCGATAACGACTACATCAATGGCGATTTGTTTTCCATATTCAAAGATATCTGAATTAAGCAACAAAACTCAGCTTCTCATCCTTTATAGTCCCATTTAATCCCAAGAATTTTTCATGTTATTATTATAATTGTTGTTCTATGGTCTTGTAATCGGAATAATTTAAAGGGAAAACCCCTTCATTTTTTTCCTCTGCAAATCTGATATACGTTGCCTTCTGGCTTCAATATTTGCAAATTTATAAGCAAATAGTGCTTCCATGCATCTTGTTCTAAGTGCAACTACTTTCTGTTTTTCACAATTTTTGTTACTTTATAGTCAAATTGCATCCGCCCCTTTCTTTTATATCGTGATTTATTTATTATTTTGTCTAGTATGTACGTTAGCACGAATGCATGTTTCTTATGTTTCATCCGATTTTGTGATACTACTATTCTTTTTGGTGATGCTACTCTTCTTTTTCTTGGTATATTAGTGTATACCTATTGTACTCGGAACCAATTCCATTGGTTCGACTAATTTGGATTCTAGACGTGTTGGCAGTGGTAGAACTAATGTATGGTGTAATTGAATCCCCTTCGCCAGAAAGTACGGCATATATAAGTGAAATATTTCTTTTATGTTGTTAAATTCCTTCTATATAAAGAAAACTTTTAGTGTAGTGCTTTTTGAATCCGTTGGTTAGGGTTAGTGGTTTCTCCAATGTGCCTAGGGCCCAAGAAAACCCTCCTGACCAGGTGGTTTACAAGAATGACCTTGAAATTGGACGGTCTTGAACTTTTGACCTTGTTTGCTCAATGAGCAAAACTTCAAGTGAAGGGTGTAAGGGTCTCATCCATCCAACTATTTTCCTCGGTGATCGTCTTTGTGATACTAAAAATGCCTACAGACTAGATGATAAAATTAATATAATGTAGAAATAACCAGGGGCAATGTATCTATAAATAAATATAATTTTAAAAACTTAAACTCCTTCCCATGACAAATTTAAAAAGGATAAAATTGTATCCAGAAGGAACTCTTGAGACTCTAAATCAATCCATCTTCCATGTGGTAATTGGAAAATGAAAAATCTGAAAAGATATAGGAATTAAGGTATATAGCAAAGTAATTGATTCAATTATGGAATATAACTACCTCCTTAAAATTAAATTAGCAACCGAAGCAAAAAAATTACTAAAGTAAAGTGTTTCCAATATATGTATGTAATAGTTTGAAATAATGGAAAGAGCTCTTTTACATTATGACAATTTTGTGGTCAAAATTATTAAGCATAAGAAAGTTTTGTGCAAAGTAGAAGAATAAGCATTTAAAAGTGACCATTGGAAAGTTAGAATAGTGTGTATAATGCCAATATTCAGACAAAATCATCCATCAAAGTATCAAATGAAATATTGTAATGATATGAAAATTAGAAAGATACAGTGTAAGATTAAATAAATAAAATGCTAAAGAAAAATTAATTCCTCGACCTTGGAAGGAAGATTAAATTCTATTTTCTCTTGATTTTTTTTGATATATAACTAAATTATACTTGTGACTTTACTCATACAACAAGTGAAGTTCAGTAACTTTAATGATACAAAAAATAGTTTCATGGCTTTACTGGCACAACACAACTAATAAAGTTCAATAATTTTAATGATAAAAATTGTTTAACCAAATAAAAACATAACTAACAAAACTGAAGGAAGGCCAGAGCTTCATGCGTATCACTAAAGTATGTGTTGATTTCTTTAAAAATAGAATTCACGAAAAAGTAAAATTTTCTCCGAAAAATTATAGAGGTGACTTTAATGATACAATGGATGAAGTTCACTATCTTTAATGATACAAAAAATAGTTTCTTGACTTTACTAACCGGCAAAGTTCAAAGACTTTAATGATACAATTTTTTCTTTTTCTTTTGTGATTTCACTAGTACATCGGGTGAACTTAGGTAACTTTCACCTTTGAATAATCTTTTATATTAGTATTTAGAACGAGAAACATAAATAATAGAGAGAACAAAGAAGAGAGAGTGAAAAATGCACCCAAGAATACCGAGACAAAACTCTCTGTATTTTTTATTAATACATGAACGCATTAAGAAAATCTTTAATACATTCATTTCAAGACTAACTTTATATTTTCAAAAATAAATAAATACAAACACACACACACAAACAAAAAAAAAAAAACTTCTGTTCCACTTGGTGAAAAGCTTGGCCCTTTTTGCTGCAGAGAATTTTTCCCAAAACTTGTCCTCCTCCTGCTTATACTCTCACTCATGCTTTTTCTTTGCTCAAAATGTAAAAAAAATTACACTTCAAAGAATAAATTTTCTTTTTATACAAAAATCACAAGAATGAATTAAAATTTAATTAGCTTTGTATGGAGTAGGTTTAGGCATATCCTTGATGATACCACACATAAGGTCATTATCAGGCATGTTGTACTCATCTTTAAGTGAGTAATTTGGAGAAAGGACACTGAAATATAATTGGTGTCCCAAATAACTTCTCTCCAATGCATTAGACCTCAAATTCCATAATCCAGCATTGTCAAGTGTAGTCATTACTGCTGCCCATGATTTTGGGTAAATTTGGATTGTGTTCCTGCTCACTGCATCAAGCAAGTTGTAGTTCCTCCTCTTCTCTGGTGTCCACTTCCCTGGTTCAATCCTGCATATGCAACCACAAAACGTTACGCACTGACAGTGTAAAAAATATTTATAAAGATCAGATCGCTTGTTATTACGATACATATAATAAGGCACTAGTTGGTATCACGATAGGGACGGAGCTAGGTTGAAGGGAAAGGGGTTCAATGGGATTCATTTCGTTGGACATTATACTCGTTGTCAGGGGCGGAGCTAGCATGGAAAGTACGTGTTTTGTAGAGCCCGGTAATTTCGGTCCAACTCCTGCATTTTTGTTGAAGAATCCACTAAACATGTACATGTAGTAAAGTTCAGAACATATAAACTTTAAATTCTGGACGTGTGAAAATAGAGAAAAAAGAATATTTTTTAAGCTCTTGAATCCCCTTAATAGAAGGGAGACAAGGGGGTCCAGAAAACGTTTTAGGTCTTAGGTTGGAATCCCAATGAGACATTCTCTTTGTGCAAATTCCTAGTTCCGCCACTGGCTATAAGAAGTTAGATTATATAACAGTGTAAAATATCTTCATAGTAAAAGCATGAATTTTGATCAAAGATTTGGAGATTAATAATGTTAATTAGAGATACTTACGCAACAGCAAAGAAGGAGTGTCCAGCCAAATGCCAAGATTGAACACTCTTTCCAGGGTTCTCAAAGATGATCTCCACAAAGTTGCGGTAAGTGGCATTGACCACATTAGGTGCAAGAGTGATTTTGTCTTGTCCTTCTTTCCCTGTACTGGGTTCATATTCATCCTTGATCAAGTCATACTTGAACACCTTGTCCGCAACTTTATAGTACTCAGCCAACTTAATTGGAGTTGTGGGGTCCACGTGGGAGACACCGTTAACGGCGTAACGGAGCTTACCGTCAACTTTGCCAGCTGAAGTGACTAGCTTGATGGTTCGGGTGATGTTGATTTGTCCATAGTGATAAGATCCCTGAGGGTTAGGTCTAGCTGCACTTGCTGTTAGATTCCAACGGAATGAACGGAACTGGTTAAGGGACCATGCCCACCCTTCAGGTGCCTTAGGCAACACGGGTGAGGCGGGGCCTTTTCCATTGGCATAACGGATAGTAGCAGTGGCAACATGTGGTTCCTTAGTGAACCTCGTGGAAGCCACAAGGAAGTAGTCCTTGGGCTCCTGATCAGCAGTGACCAAGACAGAGAAGCATTGTCCCAAATGCACGTCTAGAGATTCGTACACATTTTGCACGGTGTGAGAACCCTCAATCTCGACGAGCTTCAAAGTGTGGCCTTGGATCCTAACATTGATGGAATCCTTCATTCCGACGTTGCAAAACCTGAACCTGTAGGTCTTTCCAGGGGTCATAGTGAACATTGGCTCATCCTTACCATCGCCTTTTCCACTTTTACCATTGATAATCACACCTTGTGGCCTTCCTAGAGCGCGTCCGCTATCCAACAAGCTTTTCAATTCAGTGTGGCTCTTGGTGTACCAATCGCCGACAAGGACCATGTGATCAGCCTCAGGGGTGTCAAATGGGACAGGGATCAACGCACGGCTCAGGACACTAATGCCACCGTAACCACCAGCAGCGCGGTGCAAGCTAGTGGTGGGGTAGTAGTAGTAGCTACCGATTTGATCCTTGACCTGGAAACGATAGGTGAAATTGCTACCTGGAGGGATCGGGCAATTGGTACCAAGGGTTCCTTCTTGCCACGAGTTCTTCCTTTGTTGGATGCCGCTCCAGGTGAAAAGGAGTGGCTCGTCCAATTGGTTGAACACATTGACAACAACGTTGTTGTTGGATGTGCCATTAATTCTAGGTCCGGGGAATTGGCCATTGATTAAAATGACTTTTTGGGGCACACCAAGAGGAGAAAGGGTGCCATAAGTGACTTTCCACTCGTGAAACAGATAAGGATCCTCTCCATTCACGAAGACGTTGCAGGTAATTGCTAGCAAAATTGCTAGCACACACCTCGACCTGTTATTCATTTTTTTTTCTTTTTTCTTATTCTCTCGTGTTTCTTATGGTTTTTCGATCCTTTAAAACTTTGTTTTGATCGAATCGAAAAAACCAAAAAGAGAACCAGAGAAAAAAAGGAAACAAGCTTATTTGAAGGACATAGAAAGGATATTGATGTTTTGAGAGTAATTTTGGTCTATTTAAATTGTAAGTACAAAGGGTGATAGCCATTCAAATTTTCCTTCGTTGCCCGCAAAAACCGTTCTCCTCTTGTTTGTTTGGTTCTCCTTTAATCTCTCTCTGCTTCAATATTTGTGTAGAAACAGAATTCTGTTATACCGAACAAAGCTCGTAATAAAAAGTACCTTATTTTATGAAAACATAGAATATGTTACATAGCGAAGTTCACGGGAAATAGAAAAATTGAACCAAATCGAAATCAAATGCCAAAAAAATCATCATTTTTTAGTTTGATTTAATTTTGGTTTTAAATTTTGGGAACCGACATAATTTAGTTTGGTTTTGGTTTTAAGCAAAAACTAATCGGAAAACTGATCCGAATCGATTATATAATACCTATTTCAAAATTTATAACTACAAATATGTATGTATATTTTTATATAATTTTTTAAATTTTTTACTGTACATATTAATTCTTTGTACTCTTGATTAGTAATCTAGTCTTTGCCTTTACCTTCTAATTTGATTTGTAGTCTTTATTTTGACAAGTCGAAGAATTCATGTTAAAAATAATTTGTTTTTGAGTCTTTTAATTATTCATCATTGTTTAATTCAATTGTTATCAAGATATCTTGTAAATTATAGCTGTTCAATTTTTTTGCACAAAAAATGCTTTGTAAGAAGCATATTAAGTTCCTTGAAAATAGCTAAATTTTTGGACAATCCATGCAGTTTTCCAGTTAAAGCTACATATATAACTCGATTACATATGTAGTGTCTTCTTTTCTTAAAAAGTAATTAGCTTGGTAATATTATGCCAAAGAATAGTCGATAGAATGTGTCGGCAGTGTATATCACATACTACAGAAAAATCAACAAATTCCAAGCCAATGAAAATCCCGATTTAATTGGTTTAGTTTAATTACATTTTAAAAGATAAACTTAATTGATTTGATTTTTTTTAAAGGAAAAGTCCGACCCAAATCGAACATGAACACCCCTAAGAGGAGTAACGAAAGTTGAATTTTTGATTCTATTCCTCCCCCTTTTCTCCAAATCAAGTAAAGTAGTTCACAGGTTTTTTCTTCAATAGAAGTACGGATTAAATAAATAAGAATACATTATTTTGATAAAGCACAAAGATATACAAATAGCAAAATTTTGGAAAGAATAGTGAAGAGAAGTACAATAAGCCTCTCTGTGACAACCAAAAAATATTCCGACAAATGACATCGTTATAGAGAGATTTGATTGTAATATAAAAATTAGGTTGAGCAAGCTGACTGAAGTTCAGCTGCATCTTGATCATCAGTAAGGTCGCTAGACATGGCTTGAGGTATTCTATGGCGTTTCAATATACGCGATGTCGCTATTCTTGCCGATTCAAAATCCAAAACGATCACCCTCTCATCATCCAAATCAAATCTCACATTCTTATGGTTACCATCTTCCACAAGCTGACGTAAATGTTTAAGATTCAAAACTTCTACACCATTAACCTTCTTCACCTGTACAAGATGGTCCAAAATTTACCCGAAAACAAAGAGGAAAATGATTACAAGGCGCCATTATGCTGTCTTTTTTAAGAAGAGAATGAAGTAATAGAAGCAACGAGCCTTTTACCTGTAACTCGGCAAGGCGCTCATAACCAGCATTAATATCATCCATCAACACCTAATGAGTTGCAAAAGGGAATATTAGCAGCATATAGCGTGTTGATGTGTGAGTACAATCTTAATGAAAAACAGAGTTCGCCTCTATGTACAAAGTTAGGTTATTATGTTGTAGAGCAAAAGTTAAAGAAAGCACCAAAAACAGAGTTCGTCTCTACTAATAAGGTCAGTTTATTATGTTTCAACATGTATTTAGCATGTGAAATTATGGAGGAACATCAAGATCCATTTGACAGAAGGACAAGAAACTCTAGATACCTGTGAAAGGATGATAAATTGTTCGCCAGGTTTCTTAGGTAGTTCCCGAAGTGCTCGTTCACACAACCGACGGGGTGAGGTATTATACCACTCTTCTCCATACTCGTGAAGGAATGGTTGAGTTAATGGAATAAAGACGAGACCAGCAAAAATGAAATAACTCGGAAGCTTGTCAAATTGATGAACTGGAACAAGTGGTTGCAACTGCATAATATTTAGTAGTTGTTAGATACAGAGGTCTTGAAAACAACAATTAATATTGAAGGTTAAATATAAGTGAACCTACAGGATGAGTTGTGATCTTGAAGTCACGCACTTCACCATTCCTCAGGACTTTAAGTTCAGCAGTTTCCTTTGGTTTCTTCATAGATACAAGATGGTCAAATGTGATTCGCTCTCTATTTCGGAAAGGAACTGCAAATCATAAGCAATCTCAGAAGTCAGAACTTAAGATGATGGAAACTAAGGTTGCTAATTTAGGCATACATGGAACTATGGAAGTCAAAATGCAGAAGAGGAGAACTTTTTTGGCACAAAATAAGCTATCCCAGCCTTAACAATTCTTATATCCTACAAACCACTTATGCAGTTTCTGGTAATTACCAGCTAACGTGCGAGAGAAAACTCAGAATGAAAAGAACCTAGACTCTAGACTTTCCATCTTCCAAAGGGAGGTCACTAATAGCATTCACCTTCTCTTGGCTTGCAACTATGAGTACCTACTCGTAGTTGCAAGCTAAGAGAAGATGAATGCTATTAAAGTTGTGCAACCCTGCTTAAAAGAGCCAGTGGCGAGAACCACATAAACGTTTCATCCAAATCCATCATTTTTCCTCAAAAAACATTTAAAGCAAGAAAAAAAGCATGTGCTATAAAATGTGAGAAAAAGAAAGAACTCTCCAGTCTGGTAACTTACAGTAACTGCGAAGAAGAAGAAAGCTCTCCAGTGTGGAGACTAGTTTAACTATTGCACTTAAGAATCACAACAAAGAAAGGAGCATGAGCAATGAGAGAAAGTTTACCTGTTCCATCATTTGCTATGGGTACACCATCAAATGAGAGGATTATATCGTCTTTCTTTAATACTCTAGCAGCATCAGAAAGTGGGTTGATTCGGCTAACGAGTACACCTGTCAACTTGGACTGCATTTGGAAGTACTCTCGAATTTGTGCATTTTCAGTAGGTTGGCATGACAAGCCCAAAGAGCAAAACCCAACGTATTCACCACGTTCTTCTACGCCGCCTATAAAATGCTTTATCACAGGAACAGGAATAATGTAGCTGCAAAATCCAACCAGAAATGGAACTTGTAAGGTCAACCTAGAAGCTAATTTTTCTTTCTAATTACAAAAGTTTTTTCTCCAAAGTAGATTGTTTAATCAAGAGGGATCAGTTTAGATTGACTTGTTGCAGCAATGAAAGCTACTAACCTATAAGCTAAACAAATGCAGACTAAAACTATTAAATGTCATCAGGCAAATCTCATATCAACTGCATGTCTCAATTAAAAGCTTTAAGGCATTCTAACATCTGTCATTCTCTATAATCCTTTGGGATGAAAAAAGAATAATATCATGAAGCTAAAGTCAAAAGGGCTACAGGTCAAGCTTCGAATTTGTAAATGCATGAACAAAGACTGCAAATTTCAGAAAATTAAGGAATTTTTAAAATGACTTAAATTGCCTATTGAAGAAAGATTTTTTTTTTCAATTAAAGAAGTGAATCAGAAGACGAAGAATAGTAGGATGATAGAGAAACTAGGACAGGCGGCTGAGAAAAATGAAAAACGAAGGAGAGAAGATTTGCAGGAGAATACATGATAAGGAAGAATAACATGCACTCAGATTCAGGCAAAGGAAAGAAAAGTCAGAACCCAGTTGGGATTACTTCCAGCTTCCTCTTTTTCTCCATAGGAGGGCAGCAGGGAGGAGGGGAGCCAAAGGTTGTTCCCACTTTTTTTTTTTTCATTATATGTATAACATGCCAGCTGATATGAAAAATTGTGATTGCACATCATAAGAAGTTCCAATTACAAAAGGAAAGGTCAAAGCATGATTGCTAATAGGAGGTGAGTGTAATTTTAACCAAAAGAAGAGTTACTTTGATATGTGACAATGCGAGTGGATATTAACGTATATTCCCCATCAATATTTAACTAAATAATATATGGTAGACCGAGCAGCAAATGAGGCAGCGGAACAAGATCTTTATAGTAGTTACAGAGACACAAAGCGACAAAAAATTTCTAATTTACCCAATATTCTCTGCACCCGAAAGGTTTTGGAAAGCAACTCCAGCAACTTTGTCACCCATGATTGCTGGTCCTCCACTATTCCCTGGATTTATAGCTGCATCAATTTGTATTGCCAATAGTTGACTAGCACCATGTACATATTGCGTAGGTTCAACCCTTGAGACGACACCTTTTGTGACAGATATATTGTCTCCCCCTAGCAAAAAGCGAAAATCATAATTATATTTATTAGAGAAAGAATCAGATGCAGGTATTTACAGCATACAATTATTAAGTAAAGAAAGAAAAAGAGAACATAGTACTGTGAAGGAATCAAAAACATAAATAGACGTCAACTAAAGATTCAGAAGGATATGTACTCTTGAAGAGGAAAATCTAGTATATGCAAGCTACAAATAACTAGCATTGCACCTAGTTGACACCAGAGAGAACAAAAATACATCATATAAGTTCCCTCTCTCTTCTGGATCTACTTTGTTCGCTGGTCGTATGAGCTCTCGAGAAGGATATAG
The DNA here is from genome assembly GCF_029784015.1 of Lycium ferocissimum. Taxonomy (NCBI): domain Eukaryota; kingdom Viridiplantae; phylum Streptophyta; class Magnoliopsida; order Solanales; family Solanaceae; genus Lycium; species Lycium ferocissimum. The sequence continues at coordinate 5,201,064 of NC_081347.1, forward strand.
AATCCGGGAAAATGGTGCACTCTTTGAAAATGAGAACTTAGCTGAGAAGAAAATGACTTAGTTGAAAAGAAAATGACTTTTCAGATTGTTACTCAAGATTCCATTATAAGTAGTTTATATATCTATCCCTAGCTACTTCCTCCAAAAGCATTACCTCCCTCATTTGCTCATTTGACAATATGAGATCAAGGGGACCAATCAAGTTTTACTCCATTGCATGTTATACCAGACAAAACACAACAAATATTATAATATACTGCCTATTGTCGCCATAGATGCAACCTTTGTGATGTAAACTCATTTCTTGTGTATATTAAGTAGAAATTTTGTTATTTTGCCACAAGCCCACAACTAAAGAGGCTCCTATTTTTTATAGGATTTGATAAATGGAAGGAAATTGTTAATGAATTGAAACAAAACTAAGGCTCCTATTTTTTATAGGATTTGATAAATGGAAGGAAATTGTTAACGAATTGAAACAAAACTAAGGTAAAAGGAGCCCAATTTCCTCAGCAGAAGGAGAAGTCATGTGCATTTATTTAAACTTCAAAATGAAATGAGCCCTGATCAAGTGTGAGGTCTAAATTTCACATTGAATCAGTTACAAAAAATAAATTAGAATCAGTTACAAAAAATAAATTACCTTGAGGATAACCAACAACAGCCACAGCTTCTTGGAGAAATGGGACATCACCAAGCTCTAAAGAGTTCATGCCCTCCCAGAATTCTTCACTTTCTACTACCAGAATAGCCAAGTCACATTCATGACCAACGGCCTGAACTGTTGCTATATACTTGGTTGGAGAACCATGCTTTCTTACAAGTACAAATGTATGATCAGCCACAACATGAGCATTTGTCAGGATTCTCTTTCCCGGAATAACAAAACCTGTAATATTAAGAATGCAAAATTCAAAAGTAAGCTTTGTATGCTCTTAACTTTATAGTAGATCAGCACACTTGATGTGAGCTTTGTATTCTCTTTTTAAAAAGGAAAAAAAAGAAGTTATCATACATGGGGGTGTGGGATGGGAACCGAACCCCCAATAACAAGGGTGGAAGTTAATGTAGGCAACCAACTGGGCTACCATGATTCCCCATCTCTGTATTCTCTTAGATAGTTAGTACCATCAGTCAACACAGAAGTGGTCACAGACAGAGACAACCTGAGTAATTCGAAGGCCAACAAATAGTCAACCCTCAAGAATATATTTGCTCACTGAGAGCCCAAGATTTGATCTGTTTAGAATAAACTGTTCTCTGAAAGGCCTTCAATTAATCGGGCGAGAAATAATATATGTTCTCTCTTTTTTCATTTGGATAGGTACGTAAACATATGGTGCTTTCGGGACTAAAACTACAGTTGCCGGGTTGGGGGAAAATTGTGCTATAAGCATATCAGTAAAAGCAAAGGCTTTAATAGAGCCACCCCTGAACTCTTTCAGTCCTTTCACAAACAATAACCAGATTCCCATGCACATTTCTCCCATATTTCACTAGACTAATGCCTCTTCTTAGCAAACAAATCTCAGTTCTTGGCATCCTATTTATGTCAACGACTAAGAACTTCATAAAAGATAGCCTTTTTAACAAGGCTTCCTTAGTTGGTGAAGTGTCAATATTGTCACCAAGAATTGAACTTTCCTTCCAGGAATCTGTAAAGATCCCACAATATACAATGGCAACAACAATAATAACAGTGTAATCCACAAGTGGGTCTAGGAAGGGTAGAATGTACCCTGACCTTACCCCTACCTCGTCGAGTTAGAGAGGAGGTTGTTTCTAATAGACCCTCGCCTCTTCAGAAGAGACAACAAGTAGTACAGAAAACTAAGGACCCGTTTGGCCATGAGAATTATTCACTTCTTTCCAGAGTATTTTTTCACCTTTTTCACTTTATGGTGTTTGGCCATAAAAATTCCAAATACAACTTGAAGTTGTATTTGGAATTTGGAAAACAACCAAAAACTTGTTTTCACTTTCAATACATTCAAACAACCAAATATTCGTTGCAAAAACTATAACCAAACACAACTCCATCTTCAACTCCAACTCCAAAATACCAAATAAAGTGAAAAATATTTGGTTTTCATGGCCAAACGCCTACTACGAATAAGATTATGAGAACACTAAAATAATAAAATGACGAAAATAATTCTAATCCTACTAATAGCCTTGTACGGTTCTACCCAGGGGCGGATGTACCAAGAGCCCAGGGTGTTCACATTACAGTGTATATCTAGGGTAAATTTTATGTGTTATGTACATATATTAACTTTTGAACACCCTGAACATATATTACAGTGTATATTTAGGTTCAATTATTTTTTCGAACAACCTGAGTGAAAATCCTGAATCCGCCACTGGTTCTACCCTGATCCTCGACCTCCACACCCTGTGATCACATTATACAATGGCAAGTCTAAAAAAGGAAGCATAACACAGATAGAGAAAGAATACCAGAGCCAGTAGTTTCGCGCTGAGACTTGTTCTGCCAAGGAAGGAAGTAACTAGGACTAGTTGAAACAGTGAATATCTTAACTACAGAATCCAATGCTAACTCTATTGCTAAATACGCCGCATCCTGCATTCCATCCGATAATCGCCTCGCCAATATATTGGATTCAACACTATCATTTTCCTCAGCTGGAGAAGTAATTGAGCTATTATTGTTGTTGTTGTTGTTGTTGCTCAAAGTGGAAAATAATGAAGCCGAACCACGCGTATTGAATCTCCGGTGATGTACACGCGCTATGCCGCCGATGGAAGAATCTCCGGCGACGGTGGAATCTCCGGCGACGGTGGGGCGTTGAAAGTGGATGAGCTTCCGTGCTGTACGGAGAGTTGAACCTATTCGTAACATTGTATTTCCGGTGACAGTTCACCGGAGCGCAAATTAGCTTTAACGGCTTATTTACGCCGGTGTTGTTATAGTGCGCGTAAAGGGGAAAGGGTTTTAGGCTTAATTTGAGATTCTATATTCTAAAACCCTTCAACAAGGAGGACATAAAAAAAAAAAAAGGAAAAAATTAACCACCACTTTGAGTTTTTTGATTTTAAAAATAAGCCTAAAAATAAACAGATGGAACTTATTGAAAAGTAACCTTCTGCCATCTAGTCTACAAAACATGATCGAAGTATACATTGTTTACACACTTCGGTTGTATAGTTGATATGTATGTATACTATATGTATATTTAGTATAAACTATACACTATCTATAAGCTGTGTACATAATTTATAAACTAGATGGTCGGATGATAGTTAACTCTGATTTCCCCTAAAAAGATGATAGTACATTGTATGTACCATTCGGCTATCTAGTTTATAAAATATGGCCGAATTATACACTGTCTATACACTTTGATTATATAGGTATGTATATTATAGGTATGTATAGTATATGTATATTTAGTATAAATTATAGATTGCTTGTACACTACGTGCATATTTTGTAAGCTAGATGAGAATGATATTTAGCTGAAATTTTCCCTAAAAAGATGATAGCACATTGTACCAAAAGTACACATTTTGTCTTCTTTCCCAAGATAATATACACATTTTCTCTTCTTTCCCAAGATGATATTCATTATTAAAATAGCTACTTGTAAATATTATAATCCTTTAATAATTGGGAGAAATTGACAAATAGCTAATTTTGGATCGATAATTAAATTTAGACAATGTCTCAAAACTATTTAGTGGTAAGTCACTTTTTAATGCAGAAGTAAAATTTTGACAAAAATACCCTTAGTTAAAACAGGAAAAAATTCGAGGAGAATTTTATTGGGGTTTGAACATATATTAGTTTGAACTCCATGATTCGTTCATGGGGTTTGAACTCTATGAATTATTGAGATTATAAAATGAGTTAGTTTTAAGTTTGGTTGTCAACCTATGTCGATTCTCCTCCTTTACTTGGGCTTGGATCGACAATGTCAATTTAAACAGAATACTAACATGGTCGGTGACGAATAATATAGCTGATCGTAATTTGTTTTGGAGTGAGGTTTAATTGTTGTTCTCCTAACAAACTTTAATTATTAATAAATAATGAAATATTCGGTATGGTCAAATATGGGTTGTCCAAGTATTGAACTCAACAAGGCCTGCAACAAACAAACTGATGCCAAATGTTCAAAAACATTCTTAACAAGTACTACTATTTCCTCTTCTTATCATTCTCTATTTGGAACATTTCCTTGTACAATCAGCCGGCCAAATAGCAACACCCCACCATTTAGTAATTCTAGTACTACTATTTTACTGTTTGGAATTGTCTTTCAAGATCACATCAAGAAACAAGCAACAAAAAATTGAGAGAAGAGTGTGCTGAGAATCAAGAAACATGAATAGAGATGAAGATCTTATTTTGTTTAGGGACATGTATAAGCGCGAAAAGAAAGATCTTGCCAGCCTTCTTCTCCCTGTCCCTGATGAATTTGAGGCAAATGGTAGTATGACTTTTTAGCTGTTTATTTGTTGTTTTTGTTTTGCAATTATTCGACGCGTCTTTATGGAGAAGTAAGGATTTCATATAGCAAATCCCAACTTGTTTGGGATTGAGACGTAATTTTTTTTTTTTTTTTAATGGTTTTTCGTGATTGAGAGTTATGGAACTTGCAGGGAATTATGCATTATACAGAATGGCTTCGGGCAAGAAAGGTCAAGTGGGATTGGATTCTATGATGAGTACTGAAACTGGAAAGAATGATTATGACTGGTAAATTCAATTTGCTTTGATCATATTGTTTGATTTGTTGTAGCACTAAGTAATTAACACGTGTTGAGGCTATTGCCTTTCAGTGTGCAAAAATCTTAAAAGATAGATAATATGGATCGGATATAGTTATTTTCTTCCATACTCATTCTTGAATTTTTAATTGAAGGTTGAAAACGCCTCCGGCTACGCCTTTATTTCCATCTCTTGACATGGAAGCCAATGCTCCAGAACTAGTTATTCAGAAGGAGATCCCAATTATTCAACCAGTTATTACTGTGTCAAGGGTGTGTGCTTCAACTTTTTCTTATTTTCAATTTTTTCTTTGAAATAGGACTAATTCATTCCTTCTCCTTAATTTTATCTCTTCATAATCAGTACATAATCTACGTATACCGGTTAGGAAAAGTAAACAGTGAATTTTGCCAGCTAGTTGTGTGAAATTCCAGTTATTATTAAAGTTTGTTACAACAGTTTGCAAACAAGACAGGTCTTTGCTAAAACAAGAAGTACTCTTATAAAATTTGCATCACCTAATCAAAAACCAAAAATAGCCACAAGCAACTCGACACAAATTGGAAAACAAAGTGCTTCATCAATAGAGAAGAACACAACATATGCAGCAACAACAACAATGATCAAATCCAACACTAGCAATGATCATAAAGAGAGATCAAACACATTGCCATCAATTACAACAAGAACAACAAAGCAAAAAGATACAAGTCTTAATTTCCTAGCTTCCAATTTATCAAAAACATTGGGCATGGAGTCGTCTTCGAGTACCACCAGGCCTAAAAGCAGGGGAGTATCCCCTGCTGGCAGACCGAAAATCCTGGGAGCTCAGTTCCCAGGATTTTCTGATGAAACTCTGCCTAATCTCAAGACAGACCGGTCCCTCTCAGCCAACAGGGGCCGGCCAATTCATCAAAACCAATCAACTAACCAAAGGCCAGGATCATCATCGTCGTTGTCTTCAAGTACCACCAAGCCTAAAAGCAGGGGAGTGTCCCCTGCTGGGAGGCCGAAAATACTGGGAGCTCAGTTCCCAGGATTTTCTGATGAAACTCCGTCTAATCTCAGGACAGACCGGTCTCTGTCAGCCAACAGGGGCCGGCCTAACCAATCAACTAACCAAAGGCCAGGATCATCGTCATCGTCGTCTTCTTCTTCTTCATCGTCAGTGCCTATTACAAAACCAATAAGACGACAATCCTGTTCTCCCAGTGTAACACGTGGTCGAAAGCAGGAGGTTAGTATAAGTAGTACAAAATTTCAACAAGTGAATGGCACAACACAAGTTCTTGGCAGCAGAATGGTGGACAAGTTCTTGAGTGCTAGGAAGTTAGCTCATGAAGAGAAAGAAACTAACAAGACAAAGTTGAATGGTTCCCTAAATGAGAACTGTGGTTTTGGGAGGCACATTTCAAGAATTTCAGCAAATATGACTCAAAAGCACATGGTAAGTGTATCTAATTTTACTCATTCATGGGATATTTAATGTCGCACATAAATTAATTTACTTGCTACATTATAGTATAAATTAATCAAACTATATACATATCGAGGCTGAACTGGGATTTAGGGTTTATGGGTCCTGGAATGGGCAATTCGCAGGTGGTCTTTAAATTTTGCCCCTCATATTTGAAATCTTTAAATTTTGCCCTTCGGCTAAAACCCATGGGTTCCAGGTTCAAACCCCCACACAGTCAAAATTTTAAAAAAAAATTATAAGGCGAGTTTAAATTTCGCTATGCCCCCGCTAAGATACACTTATGAAGGAATTACCAAAGTTACCGGACGGCATACGAGGACTTGCATAAGTACTGGGATAACTTTGGTAATTCATTCACAAGTTTATGCCGGCATAAAAGTTTTTAAAAGTATGGGTAAACTTGTTAAGGAATTACCAAAGTTATGCGGACGAGCATCTTATGCCTTAGACTTGACATAAGTACGGATGGTATAACTTTGGTAATTCCTTCACAAGTTTAAGGATCCGGCATACTTATGGGGAAAACTTTTAGTTAAGCCTTAACTAAAAGTCTTTTCCTAGTTATGCCAACTTTTAGTTAAGGCGTAACTAAAAGTATGCCCCATAAGGCATAACTTTTCCTTAAGACATAGACTTTGTTTTATAAGCCAAATTTGGTTAGTTGACTGCATATTCAAATTGAACTTAACATCCAAAGCGATGTATTTGGGAAAGAAACATATCATACAGAAACAAAGGATGCTCATAAAAGGCCGATATTGTTTTTATATTTTATCTCTTGGTACATTGTAGGATGTGTCAATTTGCACAACTTGGTAAGTGCAAATACTAATGACGAGATACATTTGCAACATTTTAAGACTGAATATGCATTAAGATACATTTAGGTAGAACGAACATCACATTCTTTATTGGTTTGTTATGATTTACTAGTACGAGGTCCCATTAAAAGTTTGTCCATAAATATGGTGACCAAGATAAACTTGTTAAAGAATTATCAAAGTTATGGGACCGGCATAAACTTGTTAAGGAATTACCAAAGTTATCTGGGACCTAAGATACTTATGCCAAGTCCGCCCGTAATGCCAAGTTTTCCCTTTAAGTAATTCCTTAACAAATGTATGCGGTAATACACGCGACCCAAATCTTGCCTTGCAATTTTTTTTTTAATTTATGCTTGAGTGGGGGTTCGAACCCAGAACCTCATGATTTTTGCGTGAACGCTCAGGGTTGCAACGCAAAGGGCAAAAATTAAAGACCAGCAATATGAGGGGCATAATTTAAAGACCACAAATATTTGGGGCAAAATTTAAAGACCACTCCAAAAGAAGGGCAATCCGCGCAAAAAAAAAGTCCTGGAATTCTTAAGCGGGCAATTCGCAGAATTGCCCTTCGTTTGGGGTGGTCTTTAAATTTTGCCCTCATATTTGAAATCTTTAAATTTTGCCCTTCGCATAAACCCATAGGTTCCAGGTTCGAACCCGCGCGTAGTCAAAATTTTAAAAAAAAATTCGCAGAGTTTAAATTCATTGCTATCGGAGGCAAGTTTAAATTTACTTATGCCTTGCTATGCCGTAAGTATGCGGTATAACTTTGATAATTCCTTCACAAAATTATCATTTTTTGCTATAAAAGTTTATGGATAAAGTGGATCATGCCTACTATGTCAAAGAGTAGGATTTGACAATTTAACGATGCGGCTTGGCGAATATTAGATGGTTAGACAAATTATTGGTTCTTGGAGAACATGCGTACTTCTTCTCAACCTGGAAAAAGCTTGATTCGAACTAAATTCTTGCAATTATTAGGTAATCTGAAAGAGTCGGCGAAAATTTATGGTGTTTCAACATGCCACTCGACGAAAATATATTTCACAATGTGATTGTGCTTACATGCTAATAGGATCATGGGGCTTGAGTGTAGAACCAATTTGTGTTATGTGCAATGTTGTGATGAAGAAAGTTTATTAAAAGTATGCCCCACCGGCATAACTTTGTGAAGGAATTATAATTTTGGGACTTGCATACTTATGCCTTATACTTGGTATAAGTATCTAAACAATTCCTTAAAATTATATTAAAAGTTTATGGATAAAGTGGATCATTGCCTACTATGTCAAAGAGTAGGATTTGATTTAACGATCGGAAGGATGGTTAGACAAATTATTGGTTCTTGGAGAATCATTTAGTGCAATATATAAAAATACTATATTGCAATTATTAGGTATATATGTGCGAAAATTTATATATATGTGAATTTTATTTTAGGATCGTAAAATTAGAACCAATTTGTGTTATGTGCAAGTGTTGTGATGAAGAAAGTTTTTAAAATGCCACATGGGCATAACTTTGTTAGAAGGTATGAATTCGGCATAAAATTTGTAATTCCTTAACAAAAGTATGTCCGATTAATTCAACCCTTGTCTTGCGATTTTTTTTTAAATTTTAGGGCAAAAATTAAAAAGAAGGGCACTCCGCGCAAAAAATTGATTCTTAAGCTTAAAAACATGGTATGGGCCAAAGCTATTTGGTTATATCAAATTCGTAAGTAGCACCGCCTCTGATTATATAGTGATGTCAAATAACCAAAAAAGACAATAGAAACTTCAAATGTGGAACTAACTTGGGCTGGGCTATGGTGTTAAACTCAGGTGCAACTAATATCCATATCCTACCCCATGGCCCATATTAATTCACCAAATTGACTGGGCTGGTTATTGGTTTTGCCGTGTAGAATGGTTTAAATTATAAGTATCTATGGTTTAACTGTTTGTAGGAAGTTATTTATCATTTTTTGCTATAAGTCACGAAAGTTTTTAGAAAATGTACCTCTAATTAGCTTTATAGATTGTAAACCATGAGCCTATTTTAGTTTAGTTTGACTTGTGAGTGTATAGAATTTCACTCCGTGTTTATACTAAACAAAATAATTTTATAACATCAAGAGTTACAAATAAAAGTAAGAATATATATATATATATATATCACTTAATCATGATTAAACGAAAAAATTGTTATACACGCTCATGTGTACATTAATTAGTACAAAGCCTTAGCTGGGGGCCGGTATTTTGGCTACTGGACTTTTGGCATCTAGGGTGCAACATTCGCCTAGTTGCACAACACTTGTATTGCTACTACATTTCCATTTTCAATGTTTAGGTGAAATTTTCTCTTATTTTGTTTATTCAAATGACAGGAAACTCATCAAGACTCGGGTAATTCTGGCAAAAATGGCACAGCCACAGGGAGAAAATCTTCAAACATCAGAGGCAGCAGAATCTCTAGTGCATAAAGCAACTCATATAATATTTTTGTATGAATTTAACCAAAAACCACAATAAGATGGTGTTGTTTTTTTGTTTTTGCCTTTTGCATCATTTAATGTTGATTATAAATGCCTTTTCTCATTTGATTTTGGGCTCTCTTCTCTCTCTATTTTCTTTATTCTCTTTTGGCAAAAGCCAGGTAACAAACAAAGTACATTTGGGTGATATTTGATAGTAATAGATATAAGGTATATGCACTGATAGTATAAATATTTTTATATTTAGTGTAATTTAACTTGTTATACCAAAATTTTGCTGAGATTTTTATTCATTGACAAACCATTTTTTGTAGCTAACAGTGTATGTCTTCGAAAGAGATTTAATTTGTAGAGGGAAATATTTGTTACCTTGTATTGTATAAATATGTAACATTTTAGTTTAATACCTACAAATGTCCTGTCCTATTAATTTAAGAACAAAAGATAGACAAATAAACTAAAATGAAAGAAGCGAATAGAATAGAAGGAAAATGGCACATAAGTCGCTGTAGATAATTAGCTATGAAATTAGTTGTTAATCTATCGCTAAATAGCTAATTAATATTTTTTAATAGGGTTAATTGTATTTTTGGCCTCTCGGTTATTGGTAAATTTTAATTTTAATCCTTATGATATCTAACTAAGCACATTTAACCTTCAATTACTTGAAGTTTGCACTTTTATCCCTTTGCTTATGAATATTCACAAACTTTCAGAATTATTAATCATCTCATCGTTTAATTACTCATGTGTTACGTTAACTTTGTATTGTTACTCCATACTTGAAGGTAAAATACTTTTAAAAGTAGTGCAAATACAATATATTTTCTGCATAAAGGGACCAAAATCACACATATTAATTAATCGAAGGTTAAGTGTATTAAGTCATGTATATATCACAAGCACCATAACAAGAATTTACCAATAGCTGAGGGACCAACAACAGTATTCTCCCTTTTTATTAATCTATCACTAATTCGTCATTAGATAGAGTTAGCAACTATCCTTCATTATTTAACGACAGAAGCTATACAGCTTTTCTATTTTCTGTTTCAGTGATATTTCTCTTTTTTCGTGAATCTTTAGACCACAGTAGAAACAACCTTCAAAATTTATTCGAGGAGGAAACTGCTTTTACATATATACTGTAGAGTTTCGACTAAAGTAGTTCCTGAAAATATTGGAGAAAAAAATAAAGTTGCTGAAAAAGGAATAAGTAAAAAAGGAATAGAAGCTGAAGAATGAGAAGTGTCAAACAGTTAAAGGAGTTAACAGTGTTGGTCAAAAAGTAAGAAAGTCAAAGCAAAAAGTTCCAAAACAACATGGATGTATCGTATTATCGTCAGCAAACCATGTTGTGTACTTGTGTATAGTATTGGACGACACACATTGTAGCTAGTAAAAAAGAATTTAATTTCATATATTGACAATGTAAATAATTTCTGTTATTTAATATATAAATATGGGGGGAAATTACAACTCAATGCCTTTGGGTGATCTAATTAACAAAATATGACCAAATGTATAGATTTCGAATATTTATACATATAATATACATATATCATACATATAATATACATAATCAGTGTATAAATTTTGTATATTCAGGCCATATTGGTTAATAATATTAGCCGAACTATACATATTGGTAATATTTCTTAATATAATTTACCTGTGGAAGTATTATTAGTGAGGATTTATATACACAATTGACTCTTAACTTATTTGAGATTGAGGTACTAATAGTAGTATTGTTATTATCAATGCAATTTAATTTCTTTTACTAAGTTACTTGTTTTATTTTCAGGTAACCAATTCTACGCACTTGTAATGAACATGTAACCTTGGTAACATAATTAAAGGTAAAAAAATTCTTTTACAATGTCAGATTATAAAACTTAAATTCTTTTAAAAGAGTTTAACGTTTATGCATCGTCGGTGTGACGGTGTAAAATAATTTTTATTCTATTATCTAAATGATAACTACAAGTAATTATTGATAATAAGTGAACTAATTATCTAAATAAAATACTTAACTTGTTATAACATGTTAGATTATAATGATAATGCAAAAAAAAAAACAAAAAAAATTTATAATTGGGATACTCGGACCAATTTGCACACACCTCGACTAATTTCACGATATCCATGCTACCTCCTATTAAGATTTGAAGAATATGGATTTGCAGTGCTCCCTTCCACCAGCGCAAATACTAATAATTTTGTTTACCAAAGCTTGGATGACTGAGAAAAATATTAGCACCTAGTTTTTTACTTCGCTATAATCTGAATCCAAAACCTTATAATTCTCAACCGACTTTATCAATCACTAAGCCATGCCCACAAATACATTGGTAATACTATAAATTTCTTTTAGGCTGAACCCTTCGGGAGCCCCTTGTGGACCGCAAAATTTTTCACTTAGACACCTCAAATATGCCTTGTTTCGTTTAGACACTTGAACTTGAGTAAAATGTGTTATTGAACACTTTTTGCTGACGTGGCACTGTCAGGGTCCACCTACGTGTCTAACTGGAACAAAATATATTTGAAATGTCCAAGTGAAAGATCTTGCGGACCACAAGTTATCCCGATGGATTCAACATTGCTATTACACTGTCCATATGTACTATAAACCCTGTTCAAAAAGGGCAGTGACTTTTGAATTTAGGGTACACATATGCCTGGTGCATGATATTCTTCCAAAGAACGAAATCAGGAAAGAGAAAACAAATACTCCTAAGGGGGCAAAAGGCATGTAGAGTAATTGATAATTTAAGGAAGAGAGAGAGAAGAAAGAAGTAAATATGTGTAAGAGATGTTCCTTGTGAAAAGCCTGATTGATACGTTGTTTTCTCACACAGATACAAAGATAAATGGACACAGAAACAGAGAAACAAATTAAAAGCCCCTTTTGGGAGAGTGAGTGAGTGACTGATTTTTTTCTCCACATACTATATGTTTAGCCTTTAGGAAAGTGCATATATTACACATATACAAAGAGTTTATATTTTATATATTAGGTCATTCAAATGATATTTATATGTAAATTTTTTTTAAATATCAATATGAAAAGTTGAAAATAATATATGGACGAAGAAAGTTAACTTTCAGAAATTATAACTTCTATATTTAATTAGATTAGTTTCTTAGTGAAAAGTAAGGCCAGAAGCAACAGTAATAATTGCGTGAAAGTTATAGCGGCTTAGCGTATATTTGTTTTTTTTGCTCGTTAGCATTCACCTACCCCTGGTATATTATAGTCATAAAGGAAAGAAAAATTGAGAACCTTACTAACACAGAGGAAATGCGGTCAAACTACTACTCGATCCCTCCGTCACAAAATAAGTGTCATCACACTTATTTTGAGATAATTTTTTTGTTGCTAAGATAACACTTATTTTGGAACGGGCAGAGTATAACTGGTGAAAATAACCAGATAATACTCCCTCCTGATAAAAAAAAAATGTTCACTTAGCCTTTTTTTATTGGGTCAAAAAAAGTGTTCACTGATCAAATAAAAAAAGAATTAACATTGTTTCTTCAAATTTATCCTTATTAAGTGTTATATGATCAAATTTGAATGCCTATTTAATTAGGGGTAGTTTAGTCAAAATATCTATTTTTGTCTAGAAATTAGTATTTTCTTAAGGGGTGTGTAAATGGCTTAGTGGACACTTTTTTTTTTTTTTTTTTTTTATATATCCGGAGGGAGTATAAGCTTTATTTATGTACTACATATATATATATATATATATATATACATATATAAATATATACCAAACTCCAAGAAGGAGAATAGAAGGGGAATAATTAAAGCTAAGAGGGGAATGGAATAGTCAATGTATAGAGCGAAGTTGTAGCTATAGCCCTCCTTCTCTGAAAGATTTATTCATTGTTTGTTTCTGCAGAGAATAGGATTAGTCAATTCTGACTATAACAATTGAGAGGAGAGATGGGTACATGAAGAGTCGTTTGCGTTGGCATTGTCCAATTAATGCAAATTCAGAAGTAGGGATACGATATGTGTGGGGTGTGTGTGTGGGGCGCGGGGGTGTGGGGTGGGGTGGATGGAAAATGAGTAGTAATTGCTTCAAACTAAATATAGAGCATAGTTATTTGCATGGGTTGATATAGAAAATATTTGTTCAATATAATACCTAGACAAATTTAAAATTTTAAGTATGTGACCAGGTTTTAAATCAGAATCTTTTTTGCTTATTGAGCTCTTGATAGATTCCAGACCCTACATTGTGGGATTTCACTGGGTATGTTGTTGTTGTTGTTGAGCTCTTCATAGATTATTTATACATATAGTATTAAGTAATTTCTTTATATAAATATAGAGTACGAAAGCTAAAAATTTTTGAAACGCTACTTCGCCTAACCCGTAACTTCATCAGTAGTTCCTCCCGTATATATAGAAGAATTGGCCAATTTTATGTTCGTGTAAACTTGTTGATATTACTAATATCAAGCTCGAAAGTACGAGGATTATAGTAGACTGAGAACCAACATAAAAACTAATTAAGTTATGATGAATTCTCACTATGTAAATTGAATAATATGGTGAATGAAAATTGATACTGCCGATTGATAACTTATTTGAGATTACGGCCAAGCAAGGTAAAAACTAAATCACACCTAGTGTTTACTCCATATTAATCATTATATGATTACTAATTAAGTGTTTTATACACACTCACATATATACACACACATAAACACACACACATACACACATTGTGATCATAATTTTAATGTATTTCTTACAAATATTTATTGGGAGAGGATGGTGTGTGTGTTTTGGGGGTGGCGTAGGGTGGGGTGGGCTTGGGGGGGGGGGGCAGTATCAGAGTCAGAGGGACAACCCGAAATAAATGCATTTTACCAATCCCTCCCTGTAGGCTTCGTAAGCTGCGCTTCTGTCGAGATATCCCCCTAATTTTTATTCACTTCTTACTTCTTCACATTTTAAACTTTGTTTTTATGTCTATGTTTGTATGCACAACATTCAAATATATATCTTCAAATGTCCTTGTAGGACTACGTTCATATGGATTTATTTTCATAGCATATATAGGCTCAGAGGAGAACAATTATTTATACCAAGTTCAATCAAATAGTATGAATGAAAAGTTAGAATGACTGACAACAAAACTGTAACATGAAAATCCGGAGTACTATTTAGTTGGATCTTTTTCTTTGACCACCACATTTTGCACACACTTTTCTCTTTTATATATAGTGGTTGAAGAGCATAATGTTTAGCCCATTATTGCGGATTTATGTCTTCCCGCAAGACATTTCTTTTTTTTTACTTTTTAAAATTTCCTTGTCAAAAATCCTGATTTCGTCCCTAGGTACCTATCAACATAAGTTTGGGTAACTATATAAACTAAGATGATTTAGATAGATAAAAAAAATCACCTACTTGCTTTCGTTGGGATTTAAAACCCAATACATTTTTAATCAATTTTATTTTGTTAAATATATTTTAATTAATTTACTTCAAACTTTTACTAGGAGTACCAAAAAAAAAAAAAAAAAAAAAAAAAAGAGGATCAAGACGAAATTAGCTGTCCATACTAGTTTTGTTGTTGGGTGGGCTTTAAGCAGCAATTGGAAATAATTGTCCCAAAGTATCATTGTCGTCGTGATTCAGTCTGTGCCTCAACAGTTATCAACAGAAACGAATAAATAACAAAATTAGCAGTACAAGAAAAATGGAAAAAATCAAATGCGATCACAAATTATGGAGTAATTTAATGAGTCAGTCAATATAAACAAAAACTTGTTTTATACCTCATTAATTAGAAGGACTTAAAAACCAAAAGAGAGCTAGTCAAATTCAGTGGGTTTTTAAAGGGCACTCTTTTTCCCTCCCGTAGAACATGCATGCATGACACTTATACAGCTATTGCGGCCACAATATTTACGCCTAAGAAAGTGCATGATACAATCCTACCCCCCTAGCACCCTCCCTACCCAAACCTCTTACCCTAGTCAACCCAATTGCACATGGGTTTGATATCCGTTGTAGGATTTCGATTAATTTAAACTCGTGTTGCATAAGATCCATTAAAAAACACTTTGTCCACTTATAGGATTGACGGTGTCATTTCTCATGTATTACTCTCTCTATTTCATTTTATATAATCACCTTATCATTTTATGTATCTTAATTTGATTAGACGTGCGGAAGACGGAATGTAAGAAATAAAATTTTGAATGGTGAAAAGAAATTAGATCTTATGATCTTAAATCAACGTGTGTTTGACATACCAAAAATACGTTTTAAATCCAATGGTTGTAAACACGTCATGGCATTCTTACAAGGGAGACATGAATGTAAAATGAGAATATTAAAATTAAACACTTATTAGATACTATATAAATAAACATTAGTTTTAAATACAAAAAAAAAATGAAAGTAAAACACTATAGTAAAATGGGTGGAGTAAGATTTGTCGGAATGATAAGTATTTCTCCATTCTTAATTAAAGGTTTCGAGTTTGAGCCGTCTGCTTGAATATTTTTAATAAGAAACACTCTAACCCAAAATACAATGTAATTTTTTTTATGCGAATTCAGATTTATCGAGCACCGAAACGAATATCGAACGTCCAAGTATATATAAGAGTAATAATGGTGAAGGGAAACATGGGAAAGAAGACAAAACGCATGGAGCTGTATAAAGTGTCAGGGAGACGTATTACTGCATTATACATTACTACTATCTCTGCCAGTTTCTAAAGGACAAAAGTTCATCATTACTTTACAAACTACTAGAATATCATCATTGCCCCTACCCATTTCTCTTTACTGTTTGTATTTATTGAGGCATAGAATTTCTTTTTTATATTTTGCATGCACCTTAGGCGTATTAAAAAGATGGAAATAATTAATCTAATAATAATGTCAAATCCAATATATCTCTTTGATGGGAGTCTCGGCATAACTGATAAAATTATTGTCATGTGATCAGGAGGTCACGGGTTAAACCGTGGAAACTCCCTAAATCTCTTTGATGTAATCTATATGTATTGTTGCATAGAAAATATGACATTTAAATCAAGAATTGGTTTTGCCATGACATTTAAATCAAGAATTGGTTTTACCAATTGAGTACTAAATTAGTAGTTTTATTAATTAAAGGGGTTTTGTGGCATTTTTAGATGCTCTTAGCTAGAAAACAGCAATATATAGATGTATCATTAATTTCATTATTTGTTTCGTTACAAACTAGTATAGTTCATATAAATTCATGTATAAGGTGTACGAGAATTATGAAAAACAAAGTGAAGTGAAAAACAAACATTACATTATAAATACAGAATTTTATGTCGAATTCTGTTTTCTCATGTTGAAGACCAATTAATGAGACCATAGCTATCTATTTTTTCAGCAAAGAAATTAGTAAATACGGAAATCAAAAGGAAAGAGCAGGTGCAATATAAAATTAGAAAAATATTTATTTAGACTTGGTAGACTAAAGTAGATATGCGTCTTCTCCATACGCTTTTATCACATGACTGTAGTCAATTAATAAAAACTTTTATATTATAATATATGATTTGATCACTGATAAATTGATGTAATTTAGTATAAAGATCGGATGCGATATGAATTTTAATATATGATTTGATCAATGATAAATTGATGTAATTTAGTATAACGATCGGATGCGATATGAAAAATTCATATGAGTGCAATCCCTAAAGTATATAGGGTTGTGAGTTGTGACCTATCTTTTTCTTTAATTATCGAAGTGTCACTGTTCTATACATGAATCTCACGTCTGACTAAACCAACTATATAAGGCAATGCAACTATAATATACTTTACCTTATAGTAGTAGAGCAATTGTTTTCTGTACGCTGGCCTAAAATACTACCCTATGCAATTGTTTTCTGTACGTTGGCCTAAAATACTACCCTATGCAATTGTTTTCTGTACGTTGGCCTAAAATACTACTCTACCTTTTGACTTACAGCTGTCCTACATAGGATTACTTCTGATTTGGTAAAGATATATACCGTACTTGTTATTTCCTTGAGAAACATAATTATTTGGGTTATCAAAATTCAACGCCTTATCTTGGAAATTTTCAGTTTAACAAAAAGCATACTTATTAAGTAAATATGGAAAAATGTTTTGAACATTAATTTGAAATTATATACTATAACAAGGCCATTGTACATTTTTTCCTTGTGAAATGGTGAAATATTATACTTATACAAAATACATCTATAATCTATTTGAGTATTTGGGACGTCTCATTTGTCTTTGAGAGTAATATCAGTTCGTTAGATATTATATATAGACATATAATTAATACAAAAAAGTATTCAAAAATACCATCAATCCCGTGAACACACATTTTGAGAGGGTGAGGAAACCTACCTTGACCAAAAATATAAGACTATATATGGACAATATCCACAAGAAAATGAGATTTAATCATACTAAAAGCTGTTGATCTCCAAAATAGTTTAACAAAAATATGTTTACATGAATATCTTATTCTAATTTGTTGTTTCCTCAAGATTTTTGGGAAACAAATTAAAACATCAACGCAGGATCAAGAAGTATAGTGATATAAAATATTAGATTAATAACACTCACAAAATCATTAACATTACAGAGCTGATTAAACTTCATGCAATATTTGGTCTCTCAAAAATAGTTATAGTAGATAATTAACTATGGTGCATGGGCTAATAAACCAGTATTAGCCATCATAGTCATCATGCTTAATGTAGTATTGTTTTTGCCATATGTAACCTAAATGAACTAAGATGGATCCACCGGCGTTCGCCGGCCATCAGCTCCAGCAGCCTGGAACTGGCTCAACTGACCTATAAGAAGGCCACTTGCATCAAAGTTATTGCTCCCATGACCTTCGAAAGCTCGAATCATGTGTTGGTGTTGTTGTTGTTGTGGTTGATCTCTAGGGAAGAACTGATGATGGTGGTAAAGGTGGTGGTGATGGTCCCTTCCACCACCACCACCGCCGCCACCACCTCCTCCAGTCATAAAGTTGAACTGCTGGTGGTGATGGGCGGTCGTGGCAGCAGCAGCTGCTGCAGCTGCCAAGAGGCCATGAGTAGCAGTACTAGCAATACCTATCAAGACATAATATAATGAACTTAATTAGTTCTATAATTTAAAGACGTGCAAAATATTTACATAGTCAGGTCACTTTTCATTCAATTATACGTAAATTTCTTGATAAGGATCGACTGTTAATATGATAAGTATGATAATTAACCTGATATCACATGTTAAAATATTCACTGTTAGAAATGTTATTTTTTCACACTGCCAATATATTTAACTTAAACCTGATAAAATTAAGTGCTACAATATTAAAAAGTGTAATATATCTACAAACTTTAAGGCCGTTCTGTCAAAGATTTTGATTCCAAAATTTTAAATAATATTTGAAAATTATTTCAAATATATATTTGTTTATTAAATTGACCGATTATTTCAACTTCAAACTTGAAATATAAAATTTGAATTTTAAAAAATAGGTTTTAGAAGTTTTTTCAAGTCACTCACGACACTTCAACTGTGTTTTTCTTGTCCAAACACAACGTCAACTTCAAATACGCACAACTTTTTTTAAATCTCCACGAAATCATCTCCGGATACCTACTCAACCTTTTAGAGAAAAAGATCATCCAACTACTCAAAAAAGAAAAAAGAAAAAATTCACGTATTTGAACCATAAAAAAATGTGCAAAGATATATAAGGAGGAGTAATTAAAAAGTGCATTGTTTACCTCCTAAGTTTTGGTACTTGGAAAGCTCAGATTTTGCACAGCTAAGGTCCATTTGTAGTTGCCTAAGTTGGTGTTGAAGAAGTGAAATTACACCAACACATCCATATACAGGGTCACGTAGTCTCATATCAGCTTCATATGCTAATGAATTTACAGCATCTTCACGTTGGTGAGGCTGTAACTCATTGAGCAATTTGGTCACGTTACTAGCCCCAAACACCTTGTGAACGTTCGCGAATTTCTGCGGTTGGTCAGGCGGGAAATAAGGGGCGAACACACATTCCGGCTGGCATTTCCGACGTAGGAATTTACACGCCGCGCACGGTGAATTCGACGATAATGAAGACGAAGATGACATTGACGACGATGACGATGACAACAACGAAGACTTCTTTGTCTTGTTTTTCTCTCCTTGCTTCACTTGAGGCCTAGAAAAAATGGTACTGAAATCAATCAGAGTTTAAGTTATATGCAAGGATATATATTTATAGATAAACCCTCTTATAATGTTGAATTTGTAAACTTGAAAATAAGACAAGTTACATGGTATAAACGGGTAAATATTTCTGATACTGTAAAAAATTCTTACACCGACGATTGATATAATTTATACTCTTTACACAATCAGATTAGTTAGGTAATTACAGGAAAATCTTTTGATAATTCTTACATAATTGGTAATCTAGTGAAAATGGTAACTGACATGCTATTACAAATTAGAGTTCACTGATCGATAATAAAAAAGAATCTTTAAAGTATCAGTATAGTACATAAATTAAATTTATAACAATAACGATAAGTGGTTAACAGTTCACAATTGGGATGCTATAGTGAGTATATATTTCTTGGAAAGTTTTACGAAGATGTGGAAAGAAGTTGCGTTATGAAGTGTGAACATCTTAAAAGAGCTTCTTTAATACCCAGACTGATTTTTTTTTTTGACCAAAACAGTATTCTTGAATGCTAGCTCTTAAAATTGCAATCGAAATTCAGATCCAAAAAAATCTTTTAATTTTTGTATTTACTTAGGCCAAAAAGGATATAAAATAAAAAAGGAAAATGTACAAGCTACCAGAAGAAATAGTAATTTTTTTTTTTTTGGTCTTGAAGAAACAGTAATATAAGTACTACATACCTGTTTTTATTATGAATATTGGCACGATTTTGATGCTGTGTTTAATTAACCAAAGGAAATAGAAATAAGCCCCTCTGCTTTAATCTGTTTGCTGCAACTGAAGACCAGCAAAAATCTTGGCAGTAATACTATTACACCTGACAAAAGATGAAGATTTATGAAGAAGAATGGTATAACCAACCTAAGTACATATTTTGTACCAAGTGTTAGTAAAAGCTAGAAAAATAAAATAAAATAAAATTGTGTACGTGTAATATGAACAGCTTAAGAATGGAAAGAAATAATATAAGTACAGAAAGATTTTCTTGGGGAGTTTTATTTTGGGATTGGATCCCGTGAAATTAAGTGTGAAAGTAAGAGCTTTCGTATTTGTTTAAACTATAATTATCTCTCTTTACGATGTCATAATTCTAGTCTCCTTAGTTAGATCTTGCTTGGAAACTCATTCACACAATTCATGAACCTCCTCTTCTACAGAATTTACAAATCTCATATTAGACACAGTGCTTAAACTATATGCATCTTCCGTGTACACAATAAATTCTTACATTATCAAGTCGGTTAAAACATATCTATAAGTAAATTTTCTTAAAAAATGATATTTGTAATCTTAAAAATAAGATAGTTTAGTTGTTACCACAGGTAAAGATGATCTGATACTATATTGATGTTATATACAACTTAAACTCATCAGAGAAAGTGCTTAAGTTAAAAAAAGATCAGAGTGAATAATAACTTTTTATATTATCGGGAATATAAGACTCATTACTTACTATAAAAATGACATAAACAAGGTGTAATTTTTTTTATTTTTTTTTACAAAGACAATGTATGACTTAACTCTTAGATTAAAGAAAAATTAAGACTTTGAAGTTCCCTTTCTTGAGATAAGTAAATAAACGAAAACTCGGTGGAATAAAATGAACAAACTAAGAAAGAAATTAAAGAAAAAATAAAAGTAGCACCTAAATTATTATTTTTGAAAGTTTGCGTGCCACTATAATCTCCTAGAACTCTTCGGTCAAACAATTTTTTATTTATTTATTCTATTTTTCAGCACGTAGTGCTTAAAAGTCAAGCTTGGATCTTGTGTAGCAAAAAGCTTTCTTTTTCATACAGAAAACAAGAAGAGGAAAAAAGTATACTCTACTACTAGTATATAACAACATATGAAATGATTATCCTTTTCCCTTTTGCTAAAAACAGCCTGCTCTTTTTTTTTTTTTTCTGACTGAGGATCTTCAAGAAAATCTGCTATATATATGAAGAAAGGGACAGAGAGAAAGAACTAAGAAGAAACTCGATGTTCAAGCTGAAATGACATAGTAGTAATTTTCTTATACACAAGAATGATATATAAATCATGCAAAATATAAGGAAGTAGTAGAAAAGTTAAAATTTGGGCAATATTTAAGCTTCCATATGAAGAGGACAGAGAGAAAAAAAAAAGTTGTCAAAATATAATTACCATAGAAAGATGGTGACAATATATAAGGGGAGACACAAGAAAAAGGAGAGAACTTGAAATATTTTTGGCCTTTATCTTTGTTGAGCAAAGGGAGAAAAAAACGCCCAAGAGAAGAGGCTAAGGAAACGGAGAGAAAGCAAAAAGTTTTTTTGTTTAGAGTTATTATGACTTGTTGTGATTATTATATTTGGTTTTTTGGAGGGATCTTTGTTATTCTTCTGGTATAGGAGTTTGATGTGTTTGAATTATGGTTTTTAGGGTTTTAGTAGGGGAGGAAAGAAAGAAAGAGAAAGGGATTATTATGAAAGGAAAAGGGTGTTTTCTAGACTTGTCTTGTGTCATTGATGTGACTTATCCTTTTTCCTGTCCTTGTATTCCATTTGTTGCACCCTTACACACATTTAAGTCGCCTCTACACACACTCACACAGTCTCTCTCTTGTCCTTTTTTTTTTGTTTGTTTGTTTTTGGTTTGGAACTTTGTTCAAAAAAAATTGACGACTTAGCTTGTTCTGTGGTACACTTACGAGAGTACATTTTTATCAAGTTGAAATGTTCCATCTTTTTCTACTTTTTAATAAATGGGTTGGGGGTGTTACATCAGATTGCGCGCATATAGACTAATTTTATAGATATCTTTCACCAGCACATGCATGTTTTAGATAATTTTAGATATTAAGGTCCAGCTAGACAGATGAGAACAAATCAGTTAGAGTCTGTTTGGAAAGCCACCTGGTAACTGGAATTGGTGTAATTAATAGCGTAGTAATTACACTCAAGCTAGTAATTACACAAAAGATTGTAATTACAACGACGCATTTGTTTGTCGTAATGTAATTACAGTGTAATTACAAGCGTGTTGTTTGGTTGCACAAGTGTAATTACACAGTTAGTTTAATTTAAAAATAAAATTTAATTATCAAAAATTAAAAATTAATATTTGAGAAAATATGTGCCTTTATAAATGATATTAAATTAGGTATTTAACAACACATTGTTTCTTGAAAATGTATTAATTAATATATATATATATATATATATAATATTGTAAAATATAATTGATATATATATTTTAAATTAATAATATTTTAAAAGCAGATTTTTTTGTGAGAACATCATGGATTGGATGTTTGACAGAAAAAAATATTTATAAATATAATGCCATAACATTATTCAAATGTTTGACCAAAAAAATATATCAATTGTAAGTGAAAAATAAACAGCATGGAATGTGAAATAACAAGTCAATAATACTAAAGTAAATAAATTAAAATCGAAAATATAACCTAAATTCAAAATTCAAAAGAAAAAGAAAAAAATTAACATAATACTCTTATGTCAAATTCTAACATAACATAAGTAAGTTCTAATGTAACTTAAGTAAATATAATTCAAAAGGAAGGAAAAATATAAGTCTATAACCTCATTCACAACGAAATTCTACTTTAATAACATCACTCATTATGCCATGTTTTTTAATGATTCCTTCTTTCTAATATTAAGAGGTGTAGTTTACAAAATTAGAATAATAACACAATTATGCTAAAAGAATAAAATAAAATAAAAAATACGAGCAATTACATGGAACTACAAGAAGTAAAGGTTGAGAATGAGAAGAAAGGAAAGATAAATTATATAAAAATAAAAATATATTTTAAAAATAAAAATCATTAAAAAGTGAAAATAAAAAAGAAATTAAATAATAGAAATAAAAATGAATTAAAAAATAAAATAAATTAAAATAAATAATAACTAAATAAACAAAAAAGGATCCCTATAATTACAGGGTGTAATTACACCCAATTCTCAGCCCCCCCCCCTCGGCGGCTTGAGAACTGGAGAGTGTAATTACACCATCTCAATTACACTCAATTCCCACCTAACCAAGTAATTATTTGGTCAAATAAATAGGTCAAACTGTGTAATTACATACAATTCCAATTACTTGGTGGCTTTCCAAACAGACCCTTAATGTTTTGACTCCATTGAGATTTAAACCTGAAATCTCATGATTTTCCATCCACTTTGTTCGTCACTAGGCAAGCTGGAGAGATGGAAAATTCAAGAACATGGCTTATAAATAACGCATTGTATATATTTCGTGTAAAAGATATTAAGATCATCCGTCTAAGCAATTGACTATTTGCTATTATTCTCTACTAATTTTAGTATAGACATTGCATAATTTGATTATATAAAATCTTGAGGTCCTGGGTTCGAAACCCCCTGCCTACGACAGCAGGGAATTTGTCTTCTGGGTCGAGCTTATCATACGGGGCTTGCCTAGTGCAGGTTATTTCTGTTGTGTGGTTTGCGAACTATTGCATAGAAGCGGGGTCTACCCTGTGCGCCCGAAAGGCAAAGGGTAGCGATTGCGGGTTTCCCTTGTCATAAGAAAAAAAAATATTGCATTGATAACCGACAAAAGGAGAAGAGAGTTCAATGTGTCCTTAGACATGCCCACAAACATAAGATTTGAAACCGCTAGCTCAATTGTAGAAAAAGAACTAGAAAAAAAATAGTAACAACACATACACGAGAATTGAGATCTCTAACTTTACTTGTAGAGGTGCACCCAATAATCATTACATCATATGTAGGACTTCTCAGACCTTGGAGCACACATCATATTCAAGTAGTTTTGAAAAATATATTATAACATTGTTAAACATAATATAATCCCTCATCCCACCATTCAGACCACCCTAACAATTGTTAGGGTGGGTTGGTAAAGATTCATAGATTTTGAGTTCATATTCATCAAGTTGTGGATCCATATTTCTATTATATATAAACGGGAAGGGAGTACGAACACAGCAGCAAATGATTGTACTAAAAACAACATAAGTTATACAATAAACTTGGGCCTATATTTGGCTTCTCCTTTAACCACGTGTGCCTTTCAATTGCCCTATTTTGACTTACACGTGTTTACCTCTTTATTTACCTAGAACATCTGGATTCTAATCACTTTCATTTCCCTTGCTTTTGGAATTTGTGCTATTCCTATTCAGTGTTACTGAGCCTTTTTGTCTTCTTTGTTTGAGTGTCTCTATTCTTTTCATTCCTATGGAATTTAGGGTTACTCTTGAGAGAGGTCGATTCGTAGCTTCAGTATTAATTTGAAGTTTGTTTCATTATTTTTTGTAACATTGAATCATCTTTATGTACATCATTTTTGCAGGATTTGAGATGCATGCCATTATTGTTGACTTAGAATGCACTTATGGAGCCAGAGGAATAATTATTTGGTAGAAGCCAAAACTATATAAGAAAAAGTTAAGGGTTTTGACAAACAAATATGACTATTAATGGCAGATTCTTTAAAATAAAGTTTGCCCCAGGCATATGCCTTCAAGCATTTTCGAGAGTTAGATTAAATTTTTTTTTAATAACTAAAAGGAAAAGTGTAGCTCTATGCTTGCATATATTGCAGTTTTGGCGCTTTTGAATGTATGTTCTTGAGTTAAGTCCTAAAACAGGACAGGTGAATTGAAAAAATGGACTTTATAGTGGCGATTCTGAATTTCAACGCCTCTTAAGGTAATTTGATGTATGTTCTTGACTCAAGTCCTAATAAGACTTGTAACATGAAAATAAATTGGACTCTATATTAGTGTTTGCGAATGGTGATTAATTTTAATTTAATATGATTTAGCTGATGTAGATGAAGGGTGCTTATCCTTTTAATTTTTTGGATAATTCATAGAGGATGATTAACCAATAACTTTCTTATACATAGGAATTTACTATTAGTCTAATTTTGAGCAAATGCAATTCTATAACACTCGATGAATTTAGCTAGAAGTTGAGAACATCTAGAAGAAGAATTCCCTGAAAAAGGAAATCAAAACTTTTTCATCTAAGGCAAAAGCAGAACCACGTTCTTTGCTCTGATTAACCATGGCAAAACTTTATGAGAGGATATTGACATTGTGACTATGCAATGCTTTTTAATTGTTCATTTGTGTGTAAAATGTGCATCGTAACCCTTCCATTCATAGACATTAGCCAGGACATTGTAAAAGGAAAATGGATAACACCTCTTTAATTGGAGAAACACAGATTACTATGCCACTTAGCTTTTCTTTTCTTGTGTTTTTCCCCCTTCCATTCTTATCAATCAATTCCTTTTCTCACAAAACATCGCCTGAAATCTTCTTCCATTTTTTCCCCCTTATTGCTCTGTTTTTTTTGGTTAATTCATATTTGTATATATTACGTCAGGTATATTAATGAGTTCTCTCTGTTAAACAGGCTCAAATGCAGTTATATGTGCAAAAATAGACAATGATGGACAAGGTATGTAAGTCACAATTAAAATCTGCAACCATCTATTACAGTTCCATTTTTTAAATTGGGATCAAACCTTCTTATCTTGCACAGTTGCATTACCCACCGGAACAAATGACTATAGGTTCTCTTTTTCATTATTTTGGAAAATCTATACGACACTTAAATATTTTAAGTTGTACCTGCAATTTGTGGGCCTTTCTGTTTGACAATGGATGCTCCTATTACCCCCTAAACTTATTTAAAAGTTGATGGTACATATAACCCCTAAATGTCACTATGAATACTTATCGGAAAATGTTATATGTAAAGAGAGTGTGAAGGAAATTTCACTCTCTTTGAGAGAGAGAAAGAAACATAAGGAAAACAAGAGAGGGGAGCGTGTGTCGTCTTATTTGTCATTCACTCTCATAACAATCTTGAGAAAATTTTTGAAATCATAGGAAAACAGGAATTGTTTGATTCCACTGGTGCTACTTGACTAGATTTTTTTTGATTAAAAACTCGCATTTTCTTAAAAATTTGAAAATAAATAATTAGTCTTCCACATTTAGTTTTAAAAACGGGTTTTCCACATGTTAAGAAAATAATTAATTTTTTTCAAAATTTTATGAAAAAATTACTATAATTTGACCAATTTTTCATGACGATTATGTACATTTTGGATATATATAAGGAAGCTCACAGCAGAAGGTTAGAACATCAGAAAAACACTTCACTTATCTCAACTTGTTGTGGATTTTATTTGAAAAATAAAAGTTTGATGAAGAACAAATGAAATCATGAAAATCAAGATTTTTAAGACATTTTGCACAAAAAATAATCAAGTTTTCCATATTTTTAACAAATCCATTTTTCCATATTTAAAAAAAAAACAAATTATTCAATTTTTTTTTTAAAAGGGTTTTAAAAATCCTTTTTTTAAAAGAAAATTCATTCTCTTCTTTAATCCATGTTTTTACCCTCTTCTCCCTTTTTTTTTTTTTAAATGGGTTTAAAAAAAATCAAATTTTTCAAATTAAAAAAAAGACGTGGTTTTAAAACTCATTTTTTTTAATGAAAATTCAGTTTTTTATTTTTATTTTAAAAAAAATTGACACGTAAGTTTTAAAAAATTTAAAAAAAAAAAAAAGAAGAAAACAAATAAATACACACGTGGCAAGGAGTATGCACACATGTCACTCTCCCCACATGAGAGTGGGCATCAAGCGCTCTTTAGGGGGTAATTATTTCGTTTTAAATAAGTTTAGGGGGTAATGGACCCCTGCCGGGGGCCGGCCGCCGGCCGAAAGAAGCGTGGGTGTCGCAGAAAATTGCATCCGACGAGATAGTAAGTGGGGTAACGGTGCCTTATCCCATTTCTTAATTTTAAATTGTCCAATCTAAGACCTCAAATATTCTTATCTTGTTATGCAGTTGCAAGTATGCCACCACCGGAACAAATGATGTGCGGCGTCATTTGGGGTAGGTTCTCTTTTCATTATTTTGGAAAATCTATATCAGTATGTTTTGGTGCACTTAAATATTTTGAAGTTGTACCTGCAATTTGTGGGCTATACTTTTCTGTTTGACAATGGATGCTCATGCAGAGAGTGTGAATAACTTAGCCTTTTCTTATCTAAATAAATCATTCTGTATAGCATCATGTGGAAATTGTAAGTTGATGGTAACATATAATGCACATTCCTTTTGCTAGGATGTACAATATCCTGTCACTATGAATACTTATCGGAAAATGTTATATGTAAAAAGTTGCTTTTGTGAAGGAAATGAAACTCTTTGTATGCTCGATGTGCCCTCATTAGAAAGATAATTTCAGTATTTCTAAGGAAAACAAGAGAGTCATTTGGAGCGTGTGTCGTCTTATTTGTCATTGCTTAGGAGAAAACATAACAATCTTGCTACACTGTTTTTAGGAAAAAATTTGAAGATCAAATTAGGAAATTACTTGAAGTAGGAAAAGCCAGGAATTGTTTGATTCCACTGGTGCTAATGACTAGATTTTAAAGTAGTTTGATTATGTTAAGGGCTTTTACCAATACTCCCGCCGTCTCAAATTATTTGTTGCGATTCTCTTTTATACGCCCTTAAACAACATTAATTAGGTGGGAGTTTTAACTGTTTTACCTGTTATTGGTAATTGAACAATCATAACATCACCCCACAATTTAGGTGTTTGTAGTCTTCAGGAACAATAACTACTAAGGGTAAAATGGAAAAAACAATTAATTTTATCTTGAACATCTAAAACAACAAATTATTTGAGACAATTATTTTTAGAAATCAAGACAGATAACTTGAGACGGGGGGGAGGACAATCGATTACTTATCTGATTTTTGAAGTTACTAATCCCGGCTTACTATAATTTGACCAATTTGTTCATGACGATTATGTAAATTATGCAGGAGTAGTGATATATATAAGGAAGCTAAAGATTTCACAGCAGAAGGTTCGAACATCATATGATGGGAACAACTTTTGAAGCTGGTTATCACTTATCTCAACTTGTTTTGGCACATACTGTTGTATGCGTGAAGTATTTATGATTCTTGGTCATTGTATTACAAGTTTGATGAAGAACAATATGGTACTAGATTGCAAAGGAATATTGTGGCATGCAGAGAACTGTCTTTCTACAAAGTTAAAGCATGGCGCCAAGAGTGTCGATGTTGCACATCAAAATGTCTTCTCAAGGAAAATCATGTTTGCCAAGTCTAGCCGTAGTTTGAAAGACAAAATATTAGTAGGTCATTTGGTTTCGTGAAATTCTCAACAAATATGTCATAAGAAGACAATACAAGATCCGTGTGTATGGTTATGACAATCTCATCTTTAGAGTTGAATACACTGTTTCTGAATCATCCTTGGCTTTTTCTTAACTTGGAAAGTTTAGCAGGTGTGTTTCTACTAAACTTCTCGTGACCCCGATTGCCTTCTATATGTGCTAATTGATTCCGTCCTCCATTGAAAAATCAAATAACCATGTTGGCCCCGTGCATCGTACAGGCATACATTACTAGTATAATATATATATAGACCAGACGTGCTTATTGGACTTTCTTTCTTTTAATTTATGTTAAGGGTATCGGTTGACGAAGAAAATAACAATGTAAAATCTGATGAATTCGTGCAAGCTGAGTAACACTGATAAATAATTTCAGTTTATTTAAATCAGAATCAATGTAACAAGACACGTTAAAGTTTTCAATTGGTACGTAGTTGTGGAATGCCTTTAAATTTTAATATAGTTTTCGAAAAAACTTTGACGTTTGCAGTCGACAAAAACAATTATTCTCCGTATATTTTTTCCCCCTTCAAACTTTAGAAAATTGATTGTTTTGAATCATTTATGAAATATGCTTTGTTTCTCCCTCATAGAAATATGGGCAATACCAAGTCATACGATATTTATTTTATTGATAATTAGTAGACTTCCTTATCTAATTATACGAGTATCATATTTCACACAAAATATTAGAAAATGAAAATAATTTTATAAGGTAAAAACGTTTACTGAGGAAAACATTTCTTGGAAGAATATTTTTATAAAAATGAAGATTTTTTTTAGAAAAACTTAAAAAATTATGCAAGGTTTACCTAGTTGCGGGAATATGTGTGTGTGTTGTTGGGGGGGGGGGGGCGATAGTGAAAGTCAATAGAGCTAGGTGGAATTGTCACTTTTTGAGCTGGCAATCAAAGTTTTCCTATAGTCTCAAATGTAATTTTATAGCACGCTTTAAGGCAAAAATAAAATCTTATAATTCAAAAGTTAAAATAGATATGTGGTAATGATGAAGTTCAAAGTTTCTCGAGTGAATTAATAATAAATTATATAAAGTGTTAAAATAGATATATATATATATATATATATATATATATATATATATATATATATATATATATCATGAGTGAAATGAGAACGTGAAAAGAATTATTTTACCCGTGACTCTCTTTAAGCTCTAGGATAATGTCCAGAAAGTTTAAAGTTTTATCAAAGCGTTCCAACAACTCTTACAATAAATATTTTTTGATAAGTGAAACTTTAGGGACTCCATTTAAATATAAAAGTGAACTCGGATTTTAGAATTTTTTTTTATAATTTAAACTTCACGTTTTTTTTTTTTCCTAGAGTTTTTTCTTTTGGCCCATTTCTCCCCTCAACACCAGCTTAATGGGCTACAGAAGCCCAATTTCAATTGGGCTGCAGAAACAATAGATCTGAATGATAAAAGGTTCGGTCCGATATGTGTTTTTTTTTTTTTTTCTTTTCAAATTTTAAGTCCAAGAACAAGCATTCAAAATCCTAAATTGTAATGTTGTAATGAAGGACAATTAACACATAACATGAGTCTCTCGACCGCAGATGGTGTGCTTTTTTGGTAGAAAAGCGGCGGTGCTCGCTAATAAATGAGGAAGAAGGTGGGTTCTTGTAATTGGAGAAAATCGGTGATAACAAATTTGGGGAGAGAGGTAAGGTAATTATTACGTCCCTTAAAATGTGAAATTTTGGGATAATTATAGACATCTTATAGAGTGTTCCACTATGATATTTAAAAACGTAGAGATGGATACAAAAGTAAATGTGGCTACTAGGAGGAAGTGAAAACAAACAAATGTTGAAGTGCGTTGTCTGTAGGTCATACAATGTAAAATTCTCATGATAAAACATTCGTGCCAATTTTCTGTTCTCTGGGAAGGAGATATTATGAGTTCCTATAATCAAATATTTTCGGTTCACATCTTGGGTCGGAATGGAGAAAGTTTTGATAGAAAACACCTTCCCATTTAATGGGCTTCAATACAATGTAAATTCGAATTAGACGTGATTACACGAAAATACGGTATAATTACAAAAAAAAAAAAAGTTTGGATACCAAAATTATATTGCTGTAAATTAAAATTATGACCTCTAAATTTCCAACTTAAACGCAAACTCCAGTGTCTTTTGCTTCTCTTTTTAACTTATTGTTTCCTTGACAAGACTATATATAGTCTATTACTCTATTGCAATATACAAACTACATCTTACTTAAAAAAATAACACGTGTTATTTATTTATTTATTTATTTATTAGTTTCACATGAATGCGAGTAATAAAATTTTCCATCACGTCAAGGTGCTGATTAATTGTTAATTTCGGTTGTTATTTAATGTGCATAATTCTAACCCAAATGAAACTTTCCTTAATTAGGGCCTGACTAGATACATATTACACACACATGTAGTTAGTTACATGGTATCCATCACATAATTTTCAACAGGGATTTCTTGACTATTTCCAGCTCATGTTAATTACAAAAACACTCTTTTTCTTTTTTGGTTTCACCCGGTATTCGATATTCGTATTGGGTTTTTGAGTCATGACTGGTCAGAATTAGCGCTATATGAGATCTAGTTAAGGAGGAAGCGCTCCGTAACAAAAAAAAAAAAAAAAAAATATACATACCTAGACTTGAATTCGAGACCTGACTAGATTACACACACATATAGTTATCTAAATTTTTCTTTTTTGAGTTCCCAAACAAACTCAAATATCCCTTCAAGGATTGTTTAATACTAATAATGGCTATGAAACCAAATACTCCTACTTAATATGCTGCACAAAACGATGAGAATGTCATTAATGCAAATGAATCCAATTGGTTTTGCAAATCGTTCCTCTTATTTAATGTTTATTGGAATTAGTTTCGTGTTTCAACTTTCGAAGAAAAATTCAAAAGTCCCTAATAAAGGCCTTAATTTTCGTGTTTATAGAGTACTTTTCTACTATATATGAATCCATTGATCAAAATTAGATGCTAGCAGCTGGTTTTATTTGGGTTCACTATCATATACAGCTTTCAAAGTCCCTTTCTTAGAACCATCACAACTCTATATAATATACAACAAAGTCAAATCATACATCTCTTAATCAAATTCAATATAAAGTCCCTTATTTTTTCTATGATAGTTGTATATACATGTACTGACAATATAAATAGCACTCGAGCTTTTCAAAAATTGTTCGTTTTGTTTTTCGAAATTCTTTTAAAAATACTCTTTTACTAAAATATGTTTATTTAGTCAGACGTTATACACTTTGAGACCATTTGTAACGTCGTCGGTATATCGTCTCATATTTGCCGTAATTGAGTCCCAACTTGAAGTAGTAATTTTAAATCATAGTTAGAAGATGGAGAGTAAATTTGAATTTTTCAACCAGTTTTGGAAAGTATCTTAACACGTAAAATCCACTTCGTCAATGTTGGAGCTTCGGTAGAGCAATAGGCTAGGACGAGACAATTTACTAAAGATAAGAGCATGAATGATCACAAAGTATAACGATATAATTAAAAGATTTTCTAGGTAGAGGGGTAAATTTGGACACTTCCCATAGGACTCTTTTTTAATTTGTTTAGTCAACTTTCTTTTCTTTTTAACCAAAAAAAAAAAATCTTAAATGCCTTCGTTTAATTTTTTTTTTTTTTTATTTTTTTTATTTTATGTCCTCTATATATATAAACTGTTTGAATTTGCTTTATGTTCAAACTTATGTAAGAGACAAACAGGAGAGGGAAACCAAAGCTAGTATTCATAATCTCTTTCAACCATTTGGCTTTAAGCACAAATTAAGCACAGGTACCATTTTCAATTTAGCTGGCAACTTTTTCCATTTATACTCTCTCAATCAAATTAAAATCTGTCTTTCCATTAAATCTCCGTGCAGAAACATAACGTACCTCTGGCTAGGCCCATTTTTTTTTACCACCTCCAAGTTGAGGTCAGTTTTTTTTAAAAACCTTACTTCCTCATGAGATCGATTTTCAGCCTTTTTTTTCAGTAGTGAGAGGATTAGATTTGAACCTTTTTTGTTAATATTTAACACTGCAATTCACCTCGTCCATGTTGGTGCTTTGTTAATATAAAGACATGGGCTAGTACAAGAAGGTTTGGGAAAAATGAGAACATGAATGATCCCAAAGTACTATAACCATATAATTAAAATATTTCGTATGGTAGAAGGGTAAATTTGGATATTTCTCTCTAGGACTCTTTCCACTCTTTTTTGTTAGTCAACTGTGTTTTCTTGTTAACAAAAATAAAATATCTACAATACCATGGTTAATTCTTTTTCTTGTCCTCTATATAAACTGTTTGAATAGGCTTTATAACGTGAGAGGGAAACCAAGGCTACTGTTCATAATCTCTTTCAACCAAATGTCTTTAAGCACAAATTAAGCATAGGTACAACTCTCAATTTAGCTGGCAAAATTTTCCATTTATACTCTCTCAAATCAAAATTAAATCAATCTTTCCATTAAATGTCCGTGCAGAAAATATCATTTATTCTCCCTCTGAATAGTAACAAACAATGCACTCGGCGAATCATTGGGGAGGTTCGTTAGAACTCGCTACGAACAACGGCGATTCTGACGATAATCGTAGCCGGAATTTGGATTGGGACAGAGCATCAGTAAATCATCAACAACAACAAGACAATTACGATCATCGGAATTTGGATGAAACACAACAGAGTTGGTTATTAGGTAAGTGGTATAGCTGCATAGAATGACGAAGGTTATCAGTTGATCACTCTTCCTTCGGAAAATTATACTGTATATGTTGAAAAAACTTATTTGTGTCTATAAGTCAAAAATCATTTTTCATAAATATATGTATGAAATTTTGAACACCCTTCTTCAGAAAATTATATTGTATATACACGAAAACTTTGTTGTGTTGATAAGTCAAAAATCAGTTTCTATACATATATGTATGAAATCTTGAATGCCCTTTATCAGAAAATCATTTTGTATATAAAGAACAAACTTGTTGTGTCAATAGTGAAAAATCACTTTTTATGCATATATATGTTAAATCTTAATTACCATCATCGGAAAATGGTACTGTATATATATATAGAAAAACTTATCGTGTCTATAAGTCAAAAATCACTTTTTATACATATATGTATGAAATCTTGAACACCCTTCATCGGAAAATGGTATTGTAGTCTCTATATATAGAGAGAGAGAGAAAAACACTTGTTGTGTTTGTTAGTCAAAAATTATTTTTTATACGCATATATATTAATTCTTGAACACCCTTTCTCAGAAATCATACTAAATATATAGAAAAACTTGTTATTTCTATAGGTCAAAAATCACTTTTTATACCTATATGTGAGTATCTTGAACACCCTTAACGAAATTTCTGATTTCGCCAGGTCCGCAGGAGAAGAAGAAGAAGAAATATGTGGATTTAGGATGTGTTGTTTGTAGCAGAAAAGCATTAAAGTATACAATTTATGGAGTCATTATTGCTTTCATCGTGATCGCACTTCCGACAATCATCGTAAAGTCTTTGCCAAAGCATAAACCACGACCTTCTCCTCCAGATAATTACACTATTGCCCTTCACAAGGCTCTCCTTTTCTTCGATTCCCAAAAATGTACGTTTTCTCCTCCTCCGTTTTAATTTGTTTGACTGGTTCTGACTTGATTAGAAGTTTAAAATAGTAAATAAGACCTTTGAATCTAGTGGTTGTTTAACTAAAGATGTTATTTACTTATGTAGTCTTAAACATTTCATATGGAAAGTTTGAATTAAAGACTTACCAAAAAGGAACATTCTTTTTTAAACGGATTGAAAAGGACAGTAAGAAAACGAGGGAGTATGATTTTAATTTCTAGCAAATGAGAAATGAAATTTGTTTTATCTCAACATAAATTCCTTATTTTGACGGAGAAAAGGTAAGAAAATGACCCCTATGAAATATTTTAATTTTACTTTCCGCAAAATCTAAATACGGGTTGGTAAATCGACCCAATAAAAATCTAGGAATAAATTTGGGCTAACATTGGCCCAAAAGCTATTTCAAGGTTAAAGTAGAAATGAAAAACGGGTCATGAGATTTTTTGAAGGGTCTATTTTCTAAAAAATATTTTTTGGAAAATATTTTCTAGAAATACATTTTTCGCGAAAAATATTTTCCGAAAATTATTTTTACGGATTTTGAGCAAAAATATTTTTTAAGAAAAATTTTTGTTTTATTTTTCGAGAAAAACAACATGAAAATATTTCCCTTCATATTGAACACACCACAAACTTATAAGATACATGAGAAAAGTGTATATATTAAACAAATAAACTAAATCTCATAATAAACCCAAATTTAAGTAAATCTTAAAAATGGGCCCTATATTGATCACTTTATTTTGGGCACCAATATTTTATTAAACCCGTTATACTTGGGCCAAATTTGACACCCCTACTTGTAACACACACAACTTAAAAATTGGCAATTTCCACTGCATTGGTAGTCGGAGATGTTTCCGATCGTAAAGTCCAACTGAAATGGCATCCCAACGAGAACGTCCGTTAAAAATTTACGTTTTTTAAGTAGTGGACAAATTGTCTTGTATTTGTCCTTTTATTTTAGTGAATCTCTAATTTGAATGTATAATGGAGAATAATTTAAACAATAATCACCGGTAAAAATGAAAATTGAGATCTTTATCTTGAAGTATTTTGGCACATAGAATTCACAAAATCCACATTAGAATCCCATTAAAGTTAAAAGGCATATAAAATGCTTTGCTAACGACAAAAATATGAATCGATACAAACATAACAACTGAAGTAGTTTGGCACATAGAATTCACAAATCCCCTTAAAGTTAAAGGCGTATAAAACAATTTTCTAACTGCAAAAATATGAAGGGATTCAAAACAAAACAAATGAATATTAAGATATTTCGTATTATAATTTACCATTTTCCTTGTTTTGATGAATCATATTAAGTGAGGCGTGCTAACCTCAATTGATTATGCTTCTAAACATAGTTATTTAAAAGAAAACGTATCACCGTGTATTTCAGGCTTGTTTGGTTTGAAATATCAAAATTAGCATTATTTAGTCTCAATGTAAAATATACTTGGCAGCCACTAGTCAGAAATTATATATCTAATGAAATTGGAGTTGGTTAGTGGTTTGACTATATGAATTCTCACTATTCCTGTCGTTCTATCGCAGTTTATTAAATCTCAACCCAATCCAACATATATAAAATAAATTAAAAATAGAATAAATGTAAATAAAGTTAACTTTAAGTCTGAAATTTGAGTGTTTATAGAATAACATCAACATTTTGTGACATATAATAAGAGATAGTGTGCTATATAAATTGAAATGCATAAGAAATGGATTCAAAATCATGAGAACTCAGGTTCAAAGTTTATTTGTTCAAGTTTTAGTGGATAGAATTATCTGATATACATGTACTAAAGGGAAAAAGTAGATATCTCTTGATCTGACCCGAAAAATACGTTTAATTAAAAAAATGAAATGAACAAGACTTTGAATATTCTACTCTGTCCTTTTCCTTAGGTGATGTGTGAAAGGGATATATAGTAAAAAGAGTAGCATAAAACGAGGAAAAAATAAAGTTAGTCCATTGGGAAAATAATAATTATAGGCTAGAATTGCTCTTTGCAAACATGCTGTTTATTATTGGAATTTCATAGAATTATAGCAAAGTTCATGACTTTTGGTACACGCATGGATATGGACTTGGTAAAACTTACGTTAGAAATACATTGTTTTCTACTTGCCCATACTCGCTATAATTATTTCTTTGTGATGTTTGTTAACGTTATTAGTCATTGTTGAAAGAGACACGTTACGAGTTTTCAAATTAGACTACGTGCAAAGTGTTTTAAATATTTTTCGTGACATGCTAGCTCTTGTTTAGACTTAATTAGTAAATGATCATAATGTATCCAATGTACTATGAAATTATTTTTTGTTAGGCGACAATCATGAGAGATAACACACTTCCACATTCTTCTTTGCTTTTTTTTTTTTGGTCAAGAAGAAGGGATTCTACTAATTTTCCTTGTTTTTCATTTTTCTTGTTTGTCATTATTTTTTCTTGTTTTGGCGTAAACACCTAGTGCAGGTAAGTGTTTACCTAAATTGAGTGTGTACGTATTTTAGATCCAAAACTTAAATTATATATAAACTAGTAATAAAAGATTTAGCTTAAATATTATCTGAAGTAATTTAATAATGACAAATCCTCCTTGCAAAAATAGGGGCAGATACAGAGTCTCCCCTATGTGTTTACATCAACCTCGTAATTTTTGCACAAACTCTGTTTATATTTTAAGAAGTCCATCAAATATGTAAAATATTTAACCGTGAACCCAAAAATAGTATAGGAATCTGTAATCTTTAAATTCTGTATTTGTCTTTGCTTAACGAGCCTGGAGTATATAATTATTTAGCTTAGAAGTGTAGATATCACGTGTGGAGAAAACTTTCTAAGAAAGAATTTAGAAAACGTACAACCATCTGAGCAGAAGAACTAGACACGGTTTTGAATTGTAATTTGGAACATCCTTAGCACTTGGCCAACAAACTAAAAATGGGTCCAG
This sequence comes from Lycium ferocissimum, assembly GCF_029784015.1. Taxonomy (NCBI): domain Eukaryota; kingdom Viridiplantae; phylum Streptophyta; class Magnoliopsida; order Solanales; family Solanaceae; genus Lycium; species Lycium ferocissimum. The sequence goes on from NC_081347.1 coordinate 5,238,689, forward strand.
AAAAATCTTTCTCGTAGTTTGGTGGGGAGATTTTTATTATTATTTTCCTTGGCTAGCAAAATATTGTAATTAATTATTTAAATAATAGTAAACCAAAGTCTTCTTCCCGTGTAACTCGGCCCTAATATGTCGTCACTGATGACCCTCAATGTCCGATAGAATTAATGTTATTTTTCCCTTTATTTCTTTCAATAGTAAAGACTAAAGAGTACTGCACTAACATTTTGATTGCACTCAAGAGTGTGTTAAAAAAGTGATCAATGAAGTGGATCGGTAATCACGTAATACCTCTGCGCTTAAACTCGCGATACAAAAATACATTAGATGATTTCTTTTTGGTTACTTGGTATTGTACTAATGGATGGAAACACGTACCTCCTAAATTAAGTCGAGATGTGCGCAAGCTAACTTGATTGCCACGATTATATTACAAAGAAGAACATTTTGATATCATACCTAAAATTTTGATGCATTCTTCAATACCAGAAATTAAAGAGATCCAATTGATTTTCAGTTCCTAACTTCCTACCTAATGAATTAGCCTGCTGATCTAGGAAATGATATTCAAATTGTCAGTTAGTGGGAAGCCATAACATTGATACTTTGATTTCGTCAATGATATTCTATTTTATTGGTTACATCTGAAAAATATATGTTTTGACTTTGCGAATTAGACGAACTATTTCCCCACAAAGTAAACGCCTGTTTTTTTTATACTCTATCGACATGAATTGGCACATATAGTCATAATCATTAATGAATATATAATACTAGTAATATGACCTACATGCACACAAAAAATAAGTACTATATCGTTACCAAGGTGCTAGTTTAACACACTTAATTCCTTCTTACGCTTTCGCTTCACTCAATGTTTTCCATCAATGTTGATTGGAGCAACTTTTATTTAGATTTAAGTTATCTATACCGACAATATAAAAAATTATCACACAATCAGTGTATACATATTCTAGCTATTCATATTTTATCTCCAGATTATTACGTGAACCCTCAACTCATATGCTAGGTCCGCCCCTGTCTGTATATAAATTTTATCATGTGGTAGGATGATATTTAATGATATCATCAGTTAATGCTTATGATTTTTTTTACCTTAATTTACCATATAAATAAATCTAATTGTGTAAATATCTTTTCACAACATCTATGCGTAGAGCTTAAGCTCATTATGTATTCATCTGAATTTGTTGGTGTTTACATGCAGCTGGTACATTGCCAAAGAACAATGGGATCCCATGGAGAGGAAACTCAGGTTTAAAAGATGGATCAAAACTGACAGATGTTAAAGTGGGATTGGTTGGAGGATACTATGATGCTGGAGACAACACAAAATTCCACTTTCCCATGTCATTTGCAATGACCATGTTGAGTTGGAGTGTGATTGAATATGAACACAAGTACAGAGCCATTGGTGAATATGAACATATCAAAGACCTCATCAAATGGGGCACTGATTACTTGCTCCGTACCTTCAACTCCACTGCAACTAAAATTGACCATATTTACAGCCAGGTAATATTGTCTTTTAACATCAAGTTAAAAAAACACAATGATAGGATGTCTTTGGAGAGTGGTGCTTGATGAAATTTTTAGTATTAAAGATTTATATATTGTCTATGTGTTCTTTAAAGCAGTAATATGAGATAATGGTAAAGGAAAATGACTTTCGCTAAAAAGTGAGAGATGTCACTTCCCCCTTATGCTGAGAAAATAGGGAAAGTATGTTCTTGCTACCAGATACCAAGTAAAAAGGTCACATTATATTCAGTGGAATAACAAATGGAAACTCAAGTGCGGAGTTTGATGCAGCATCGCGCCATTTGGTTCATCTGAACTCAATACTTTCAACACGAATCATAAATTTAACTGTAAAATCCACCTAAATTGCAACAAATTGTAAGTTTGAACCTTTAAAATTACAATAGGTTAAACGCTATGAACCATAAAAGTTTAATCCATAGAGTTCAAATTTTAGATTCGCCTCTAAAGTCTTAACTCAACAGAAATGAAGCTTTAAGCCTAATGTTTGACTGTGCATCACTCTTTGTATTAAGTCCATATTAAGTTATATATGGTTCCAATTTTCATTGATATCAGGTTGGTGGTGCTTTAAATAATTCAAAAACCCCAGATGATCACTACTGCTGGCAAAGGCCAGAAGACATGAATTATGAACGCCCTGTTCAAACAGCTACTTCAGGGCCTGATCTAGCCGGTGAAATGGCAGCAGCATTGGCTGCAGCCTCCATAGTATTCCGGGATGACACGCAATATTCAAAAAAGCTTGTTAAAGGAGCAGAGACCCTCTTTGACTTCGCCCGGGACTTTGGCAAACGGACTTCATATTGCCGTGGAAATCCATACATTGAACCTTTCTACAACTCTACAAACTACTTCGACGAGTTCATGTGGGGATCAGCTTGGCTATATTATGCTACTGGTAATAAAACTTATATATCGTTGGCCACTAATCCCGGATTGCCTAAGAATTCCAAGGCCTTCTTCATGATCCCGGATTTAAGTGTGTTGAGCTGGGATAACAAGTTGCCTGCAGCTATGCTGCTGTTAACTAGGATGAGGATATTCTTGAATCCAGGTTACCCTTACGAGGAAATGTTGAGTAGCTATCACAATGTCACTAGCCTTACCATGTGTTCCTACCTAGAGAGGTTCAATGTCTTCAACTTCACCAAAGGTACTGTCCCTTAATAATTATAATCCTCTTGCTAGAACTTGTCATATACAATCCTAATCGAGGACTAATTGCTAGATTAGGCAGAAGTTCAATGAAAATTATAAGTTCTTCAGGATAAGTCCTGTTCAATTGTTCTACGAAGTGGTCATGACACTCAAGAGGCGAATCTAAAATTTAAACGTAATTTCCTGTCTGATAATTCTTATATTTAGGTGGACTAATCCAGTTGAACCACGGGCAAGGACAGCCGTTGCAGTATGTGGCAAATGCAGCCTTTTTGGCATCACTCTTTGTTGATTACTTGAATGCCACTGGTGTTCCAGGATGGAACTGTGGCCCTTACTTTTTCTCCTTGGATAATCTTCGCAGTTTCGCCACTTCCCAGGTTTGCACATCATGAATCCCTCTCAATATTTAATCAGATTCAGTAGACAGCAAACTCTTAGAAAGCCACAACCAAAACATTCTTGCATACCCCCACCAAGTGTGGTGGGATAGGTTGGAATCTCTCGTGGTTGAGAATGGAAAAACTCCTCGTAGGACGCTTTCTCTTTTAGTAGGCTAGGGGCGGATGCACCTAGGACTAAGTAGAGTCACGTGACATTGCTTCGTCGAATTTTTTTATTAAACATATATAATTACTATGCGAACTTGGATAGTTGAAATAAAAATGACACACTTGACCAAGAAAGAAAGCCCCTTGGTTCGCTTGTTAAGCGCCCCCATGTAGCTTGTGGGAATTGGAGGTTCGAATCTCATCTTTAACACTTTTTTTATAAATTTTTTAGCCTTACTCTTTGGTTAAAATAAGCGGTTGAGTGGAATTGGATCCTTGACCTCTTCAAGCATACAATTAAACTAAACCAATGGGACAAGGCAGTATGTGCTAGTAACATTGATAAAAGTAAATTTGATAGTCATTCAAGTAATTAGTTTATTTCTTCCAAATGTAGTGAAAAATTCGGCGTATGCCACTGTGCGGTGCGAATCCGGATTAGTCGGGCCAGTGAACCTCGGATACCGGATAGTTGAACCCAAAAAAAGACATTATTAATTACATGATCCCTGATAACTTCTAATATTTTAATTATCTCCAATAAATTTACCAACATGACTTTAACATTTTGTCATTTTTGCATTGAAAAACAGATGAACTATATTTTAGGTGAAAATCCCATGAAGATGAGCTACATTGTGGGGCATGGAGACAAATTCCCAAGGCATGTTCATCATAGGGGTGCATCAATACCTACTGGTAAAACAAAGTACTCATGCACTGGAGGTTGGAAATTTAGAGATACCAAAAATCCCAATCCTCACAACATAACAGGAGCCATGGTAGGAGGACCTGATAAGTTTGACAGGTTTAAAGATTCGCGCACGAATTTCAGCTATACAGAACCAACACTTGCAGGAAATGCAGGACTTGTTGCTGCATTGGTTTCTTTAACTGGTAGTGGTGGCTATGGTGTTGACAAGAACATTATTTTCTCAGCTGTACCACCTTTATATCCAATGACCCCACCCCCACCTCCACCATGGAAACCATAATGTGCAGAGATCTTGAAAACTTCAGCTTAAATTTTGCCTGTTATTGGGCTATCCTTGTACAAAAATTCGAGATTAAAGAGTTGTTTTAACTCTATTTATCTTTCTGAGGTATCGGTAATAAACTTCTTCCATTGATTTAGTTTGTGGAGTTTTGGCATCATCGACTTGTGTTGCGGTTCATTCTTGGCCTCGTTCGAGAATTGTTTTTATCAAATCGGCAGGATTCTATAGAAAATGCCAATATCTTATGACACCGGATGTGGCTCGGTTATCGATAGAGGGAATAGGTTTACCATTTCTTAAAATCTCTCTTCCGATTCAAAATCATAGTGTAGCGTTTATCCTCTCTTATTACAGTCATGGAATAGATGAGATAAGTAAAAATAATGCTTTTTTTTTTTTTTTTTAATCTTTTTTTTTTTTTTTTTTTTTTTTTTTGATAAGGAAATCTTATTGGAATTGTCCATGTCCAGTTCATCATTCAGAATCATATCACATCCCAGATATGATGAAATGGGATGAATTGAGACTGAATTTTGTACTTTCAATCAAACACTTTCATAACCATAAAGACTTTCGAGATTTGTTCTATCCCTAGATGTAGCAGTCAATCAGTGGACCTTTATAAATCAATCTCTCTTAAATCAATATTTCTTATGAATTGTAGCGCGTTAACGCCTTAAGGGAGAAGGTTTCTGTTAGAGGGTTCATCACTCCTGCATTTCTAAGAATAATGTTGTAACTTGAAATCTGATTGAAACTGTGTTTACTTTATCAAAATTTTCGTCTCGTAAAGCACAAAAGTTAATTTTTGTATACTTTTTACAAAATGAAAAGACCTAAGTTTAGGTACAGTTTCATAGAATTTAATAGTTTTGCCTTGATGAAGAACATGGAATAAGGTATGTGACACAACAATTGACTGCAAGTGAACTCATATATAAGGCTGATATTTCTTCCATATTCCTTAGAAAGAATTACAACGGAGAGCGTTGCCTTACAATGATAGCGACAACTTTTAATGGATAAAGACTTGTGCTTCCTGCTATCAGGAGCACTACATATATGATTTTAATTGATTCTACAGGGATTGATAAAAGAATGAGAGGAAAAAGAACACTTCAGGTAACTATTGCTGATAGCAAGAACCTGGCTCTTCTGGGGCAGCTCGCCCGCCTCCGGTTAATGGACCAGAAGCCACTCCTCTTTGATTCAATAGGCACCTAAAATGCGCCAACCTTCGAGCAATTTGATCTGGATTCTTGGCAATGTTGTCATAAGCGGTCCATAGCCTCTCTTTTGTGCAGCAAGTGAACAGCAATAACAAAAGAAGAAACGTTACAACAAGAAAGACGATAGGATATAACATGTAGCTCAGATGTCATAATACACATGAAAGAAACTATGGTCAGTCTTAGAAGAAAAAGAAGTACGGATAGACAAAAAAGCTTTAGTTCGTCTAATAATCTGGTCGTATGGGCTACTTAACAATGTTTGACATTTCAGCTAATAGTATATCAAAGCCAGTAAATCGGGATATCTTTTTCTTTTTTGACAACTGTGGTGTCAGGGCCAGCTCGTGCACACCTCAACTAATTCCACGGGACACCTGCTATCTCCCACCAGCACATGTACTGGATAATTCTGCCCACCAAGACTAGGACAGATGGAAGAAATCACCTAGTGTTTTTGCCTCCGCCAGTAAGTTAGGATATCATGTGCCTTCTAAGAATGCCTAAAGCTGGTGATGGACAACAATTCGGATAGTTTTTGCGAGAGATTAGGATGTCTTCACCTTGTGCGCTTATGATTTATATTCATGTACAACCATATGCAAGTGGAGGGATGTTGACAATTGCAGAAACAAAAGATTTTTCTAGCTGGAGAAAAGAACATACAACGTAATTTAACATCAGACTAATCTTCTCTAAGCAGTGCGATTAGTCTCCTAATCACCCTTTAAATAACATGGAGATTGACGTGAAACTGGATAGGATAAAATATTGACCAGGTAAATAGGACGTGGAAGTGGTATTCTGTCAGTTCACTTAACCATAATTTTGGTCCGACTAAAATTTTGATCCTTCCCTCGACATGCTAGAAAAATTTGACTTCTATTTCAAACAAATCTAGCTTGGCTATTTCATTGTTTCATATGTGGCCATGAATACACAGAAGTGGCTCGTCTGACACTTCAGTGGACCATAAACGAACATTTTTAATATATAAATATTTTGGAGCACTTATGAGATTCAAATAAGTACATAGATGATTGGTTGCTCTTTGTAGAATGCTATTTTAGTTACTTCCCATTCCTTACCTTTTGTATACACCTTGTATTTGGGACCATTTCATATCAAAGACAAATACTTTTTCAAACAAATAAAAGATGCAAGAATAAAAAGGCAGAATCTAGATTTCAGGAAGATATATTCAATAAGAGAGAGAAAAGACTACCTGCAGCTGCCGCTGCACGAGGCCATATGGTTGTTTCGATGTTTGATCCATCAATATGCTCACCCCACATACATACTTCACCCCCAATAACCAGCCGTTGTTGCTTGGAATTTGTAATATTAGTTAGTGGCTCATTTGAATAGAAATCTTGCCATGTGGTATCTATATGGTCCAAATACCACTTGTCCTGGTTGCTAACGATGCACCGCAATCCAGCTGCAGTTACTTGCTGAGCAACACCTCCCCCGAGCCTGCCAGATATAATACAACCACAAGGTCAATCCATCACTCGGTTTTATGAAAAGTTCTCCAACTGACTTGGTGATGCCTACTTTCTCACTTTTTGTATCACCTATGAATGTTCTTTAAATGTCCAAGATACAATAACATCCTACATCCAAGGCAGGTTAATTAGGAGATCTTGTTACCTCCAAAATTTCTTGGCTTTGGCTGATTATAGGACATCATGATTTTTAATTTTTTAATTTTTTATATGGTAAACCATGTCCTTCCAAAGCCCTCGGGCCCCAACCAGGTGCCCAACATTGCATTTTCCCGCTTAACTTCCTAGGTGACTCGAACCCGATCCTATAATTGGACAGGGGCGGAATACGGTTTCGGTTACGGGTTTGGCAGAACCCAGTAACTTTGGTACCTTGTATTTGTGTTAAACATTTCATTTATTATAGACAAATAATTTACCCAGTTACCCTACCTCGAACCCACTAAGCTGCATTCTCTAGAATTCAGAACGCATAAACTCAAAACCGTAGCTCTGCCTCTAAATTGGAGGTAGAGGGCCTTTCCCAATAGACTATCCTTCCCTTGTCTATTAAAACATCATGAATTTCACAATACTATGAGCGACAATTTAATTTAATCATCCATGGAGGAACACCTGGGTTAATCTTCATACTCAACATGGAGAAGAATGAAAAAGATGAAAAACAAAGACAACAAATATATGAACCAATATGGAGTTGCCAGCTTATACCACACCACAAGAAGACGTACCAGTTGTGAACTATAGTTTTTGGGCTCAACTTATTGCCAAAATTATTGAACGTCTCTTCCCTGCAAATTTGAATATGAAAAAGCTAAAAATCAATTACTGTTGGAAAATCTCATAATGAAAGGCCTTCCTATACCAGTTGATAATTTCATATCCATGGGATAAAGCTATCTTCTGTGCTTGCAACACGAAGTACTCATAAGCAGTGGTTCCATTCAACTGGTGTTTCTTTAACCTGTCAAATAGAACATGTTTATTATTTTAAAGGAAAGTAAATTAATAAAGCTTCAAAGGATGATTAACTTGAAAAAATGATTGTGAAAGATATGCAATATTGCTAGTAGAACAAAGAAAATAAAATCGCATATTGTTTACCACTTGTTTATACGAGGAGTTAACGTCCAGCAACCTGCAGGAAACATCCAATGGCGTGTTTTAGTAAATATTACCTTGAAGTTGCTGAAAGTTAAGGTCAGAAACTGTACAAGCAAAAAAGATCAGTAGTACCCGAGTAAGATAGATTGACTGATACAAATATATGTGTCTAGGTATTATTTAGGTCCAAAGAAACAATTACTTAAAGGAAACTGGAAGTCTGAAAATTGACAAAGGCACATGCACGTATTATTACTTTTGTAGACAGGTACCTTTTGTAATAATTTCTTATGCATCTTACACCTCAAATTCGTGCAGCTACCGAATTTGGACTACTAAAATTCTGTTTCCTGACTAGTATCCTTTCAAAATTAAATGTTCAACAACATAGTAGTACTTTTGTAATCAGAACAAAAATGATAGTCAGGACAGTGATCTGAACAGGGAAACTTACTTGTATCCACTTCATCACCTCCTAGATGAACAAATCTGTACTTAAATATCTTGCTAAAATCTGAAATACAGAAAGTTTACATATCATGAATCGGTTAATTATTTTGACTCGTGAGGGTCATGAAGTGATATGCAACTGAGCATTACCTGAGAGAATCCCGTCTATTACTTTGAAAGTGAAATCACTGCTTACATCAAGGGGTTGTTGACAATCTTTTGACGGCCATAAAGAAGGATAACCAACACCCCTGAAATTGAACAATTATTAGATTGGTCATATAGCAATGAAAAGTAATTCTTGTTGAAATTTCACACAACAGCTAAACAAATTGAATGTGATTTCTAGCATGTTGGCCAAGCTTCCAAAATCTGCTTATTTTCAAAAAAGTGCTTTCTATCAAAAGCATTTTTCAAGAAAGTCGAGGAGCAGTTTGTGTTTGGCTAATCAATTTGAAAATACTTTGTGCTCGGCTAATGTTCCAAAAGTGCTTTTGGGGAAAAGTTACTTTTTCCAGCTTCTGCCACTACTCAAAAGCACTTATTTTTTCCCTGAAAACTTGGCCAAACATGTCAACTTTCTAAAATAGGCACTTTTGGCTTCCCAAAAGCTTGGCCAAACAGGCTATTTATCACCCCATACCAAGATTGAGCATTTCCCGGAACGTCTAATTCAGCTAATACATTAATTCCACGTCTTTCCGCATATCTGCAACTCTTAAAATGTTACATGGATCAGGAAAACGTCATTTGCACATCAAAAGCCAAGGAAAGAAGAATAAAGAAGCATGAAAGAAATAACTTGCCTCACAACCTCAGAAGCATCAGCTACAGTATACCGCTCTGAACTTGAGTAAGCACCATTCCACAGTTTCGGATATGAAGGTATCTCAAGTGGGAATGATTGTGTATCTACTATGTGCCAGTGCAGCACATTCTGCATACAGCAAATTTTGGGAATCAGAGTATTCGTAATCAACAAGAAGTAAGATGTATGCATTTCATTCCACAAAGTGCTGACGACAGGCATTGGAATGCTTCTAGTGACATCATCAAATTGCTAACTCAATAAGAACTTGAATAAACGACCAGAAAAGACATCATGTAAGTCCTTTGCCTAAGAAACTTCCATAGTCCTCACAAAGTTAAGCGAGACACCTTATTCAAATAACTGACTTTGAAATGTATCCATATTATTAGCTTTCTTCATTTTTAGTAAGTTTTACTGGGTAACCTTCCAAACAAGATTTAGGGCAAGCACCAGTCACTTCACAAGGCATAAAATAAGAGCTTTTCTGAAGTGAAAGAAGTGTTTTTCTTGTGAAAAAAAAATAGCAAATGCACAATGTATCCAAATTAATTTTTATTAACTAAAATTGACTCGTAAATAGAAGTGGTAAATATTTTAACTTGTCCAACAGTTAGATTATCGGTCCTTCCTCACTCATACGTGCGCTCTATAAGCTACTCAGCCTTGCTTGAAAAGCTTATAAAAAAGAAAACTTTCAGAAAGTTATAATCATGAGACAAGTCTAAGAAGGTTTAATTCTATCCACTTTTCCCAGGGTGCACAGGACTTGCAAGTTCCCAAGGTGAGGATGCAAAGAACTCCACATCAAATAATAGGTGCTTTTCGTCAGGAAGATTTAGGTAGACATTAAGTAAAAGTATTAAGCGGTCTAGAAAGTAGTACATAGTTTTGAGCCGGGGAGTTACTATACCAGTTTTGCATAAGCCATCGAATCAATAACCTTCAATATAACAGGCAATGGCAGATAGTGACGGGAAGTATCTGTAAGACAATTAAGGATATCAGCATATTAAAATTTCGTACTTGGATAGTATTCGGTGTGTTGAACTGCAAAAGCAAGATTAAATAAGTAAACGTAGCCCTCCTATAATTATTAGAGAAGTTTCTCACCAATTAAAAGCCCTCGATAAGAAAATCTTGGTTTATCAACAATGGTCCATGGAACTTGATGAACTTCAATCGTTCTGGTTGTAAAGTTAAAATGGCATGCTTGACTAAATGTCTGCCTTATGCCAAAACAAACATAAAAATATCTAATTAAGTTAAAGCAAAATATACTTGACTAAGTACTAGCAGCTATTTAGCTTGAGTGGAAGCATCAAACCTGCAAACCATGCAAAGCCCCATAAACTGTTTTTGCCTGCATTCAATTGTGACTTCTATTAAGATCCAAGAGTGTGACGAGCATAAAAAAATCTCTCACTATTCAACCATATACGCACAGAAGCAAGCAAACAGATTGCAGCGGCAGCTGTTTTTCAAACACTGCATGCGACTTCAGGAAGAATAAAGGTCGAAGAAGAAAATAGAATCACATGAGCACAGATGCAAGGAGAGAGAGTTCATATACAGTCATCTTCTAAACAGATCATGCAACGAAGGAGAGAAATATAATATATAAAAATTAATATATTAACAGTAGCTGCCTCTTCATTATTTTATAACAAATGGAATTTAATGAAAGGGATAATTACATTTTGGACCTCTCTAAAACATAATAGCTGGTAAATGTATATTTTTTGTATATACAGTACAAATATACATATAATATACATATGATATACATAAATATACATGTAATATACATAATCAGTTTATAGGTTTTGTACATTTTGGCTAGCACACGTAATTATTTTTGGCTGACTGGCCAAAAATGAAAAAATCCCCAAGTGGCAACCTAAATTAGTTTGGTTAGTAAATGAGTTTCTAATTCAATGACTAAACACAAAATGTGTGAAGGAATAGGATGCATACATTGTCATGCGCTATAATACTAGGTAGCAAAGCTAACAAAGCCCGTTTGGATTGGCTTATAGCTTTTTTGAGTGTTTTAGCTGAAGCCTTAAAAGCTAACAAAGTCTAGCTTTCAAAATGTTTCAGTTATGAAAGAATAATTATTGACTATTACTTAACTGGTATCATAGAGTAGAGCAAACGGATACTGCAGTACAGCTACAGGGAAATGCATTTGATTGGACAAATATGTCATTTAAAAGAGAATCATCACATTATCAACACAGAAAAATACCTACCGTTAGATATGCATAGGCTGGGTTTCCTTTTTCTGGTATGGTTAAATTGTAGGACTCATCAACACCGTACTGCAGCTGCATTTCACAAGGTATTATTCAGGTGGTTTAGAAAATGCAAGTCAAGGAAAAAAAATCTACAATCAATAGAATTGAACAGAATAAAAGCAAAATTAACTCCATAAGCCAGTCAAAAATGAACCACAAAAAATAGATAGAACTGTCTCATAAGCTATTTTAAGAAATAGACTATTCCTTCTTCAGGAGCCATGTGCATAATTATACAATCCTTTCTTTTTTAACCAGAAAGCTTAAGGTTCTATTGGTATAGCAAACGCCAAGAAATTGATCAGTATCAGTCCTGTTTGAAAATGCCTTCTCAAAAATTTGATTCAACTGTCTACATGAAACTATGTTCCCATAGCTCTTAGAAGGCAAAAACTAAAAGCTAAGTTATGTATCAAAGAAGAATAGTTATCATGAAGTAGAGAAACAATTATCTTTTACTGAGGATCTTTAATGGAATAAGCAAAACATGATTAGAAGCTTGTCTATCATGGGCAGAGTCACAAAGCTCTTCCCAAAGTACTAGTTCTTTTTTCCTTTGACAAAGCCATAGTTCAATGAGATGCAGAACCAATTACCAGTTAAATGATCGTATAACAACGACGCGACAAAGCTTAAAGCAAATGAGATGCAACGAGATTATTTTTGAGCTTATCCTGGAGATTACCTCATCGCTTGGAGAAAGGACAACCACTTGAATTCCCTTTAGCACCGGAGAAGGGCCGACATATGAAGAGTTGGCGTCAACAACATGAGATACCTTAATAACATCAAGTAACCTTGAAAACCCTTCCTTTAAAATTCCAGAGGCATCAGGGTACTTGCTGCCTTCAGTCTTGAGCACAAACTCATTACTAAGTTGGAGAATCCCATGTCCATAGCTAACCGATAACGGCATTGGCCATATCTTCAAATTCTTAATGTTAGCAGCAGCTGATATTACTAGAATGTGAACAACGACCGTGAATAATACGCTCCGCAATCCTAACTTCCCCATCACTTATACTCTAGCAACACAAGTTGAATGAACAAATTCAGAAATTCAACTATACAACAAAGGTTAAAAAAAAAATGGTGATATTAGCTATAAGGAAAAGGGAAGACATTTGAAACTTATAGCCAGTTTGGTTAAGCTTCAAAAATCTGCTTGTTTTGAAAAGTGTTTTTGGAGACTAGCAGTATGTGTTTGGCTAATCAGTTTTGAAAACCACTTTTATAAATATTAGATCAGTAATTGGTGCTTGGTCAAACATCTCAACTTTCAAAAAGAAAAAACACTTTTTGCCAAACAGGCTATTAAAACCTTAGCTTACAAGATAAACCAAAATTATCATACCTTTAGTAAAGCATTGTATAAATAAACTGATAAAATGCAAGAAGAATAAAAATCGATGAGTTAAGAACAGACCAACACCAATCCCACCACATTTATATGGAAAAAGAAATAAATATCTATCAGGGAAATGCAAATTATCAGCTTCTGTCCCACCCCAAATGGGAAAATCTACTAAACTTTGATTTAAAAAAAACTCAGCATTAATTACAAAGTGAAGCAAAAGAAAAAACCCATTCTTTCAAATCAAAGAAAAGAACAATCTTTACACTTCCTTCACATATAAAAGTAAAAAACAAGCTTAAACTAAGTAACCAATTCTTTCAAGGCAAAAAAAGAACAATCTTTATACCAATCTAACATACTTACAGATACTAAAACCAAAATGTATATCAAGAAATATGAAATGTGGATCTTCAGATAGCTTCAAAATCAAAAATCTTGGAACCCCAAGTCTGCAAATCTTGGATTAGCATGAAAAATCATCCAAGAACTAATAATAAAAATATTAAAGAACCAAAAAATGGGATAAGAAACAAAGGTGCATTTATTAGTTGAACAACTAAAGAGAGCAAGTGGGAAACAGATGGAGTAGGTAATTATTAATCATTTATTTCACATTCATGGGTAATCTTTGAACATGAGTTTTAATTAATCTTGATTAGATTTTAATGGTATTATTATTATTAATATTATTATTATTATTATTATGAATGCATGAAATGGTAACCATTTGTCCTGTAAGAAAAAGACATTGGTCGTTTGAGATTCTGTGTTCTGCACAAGTCTTGTCGCCGTCTTTTTCTTACAAAACATTCTAAATTGGAATAATAGCACTTTTGGTCCTTCGATTATTGATAATTTTGATTTTAAAAATTGAAATATGTATTTATGGACTCCTTATGTAAGAAATATCTATTTCAACTATTACTGTTAAATATGGAGTAACATGACATATGGACAATTACGTAGTTGAATTAGTAACCATAGTAAATTTGTGAGTATTCAATCACAAATAAAAAATATACTTTTCAATTAATAAAAAGTTAAATATGTTTAGCTAAATATTATAAAAATTACTATTTTAATTTATCATAAACAAGGACTATTAATCCATTTAAATTAGTATATTGTCGTTAAAGATAAAATAGGAAATAAAGTAGCCTTTCTGAAAGATCCGATTCCCTCTTCACGGGCTGTTTTTATGATTAAAAAGTACTACTGCTTTGGAGAAAATACAAAAGTACTTGCTTTCTTTGGAGAAATAAAATAAGGAAAGAAACGTGCGACACGTGAATATCATACTATTGGAGGATTTATTGCGAAAATAGATCTTTTATTTAGCTTTTTAAGGAAAAAACAAACCACATCAGTACAAATTATCCGATTTGTCATTTTTTTTTGGGAAAATACATAAAAAAAACCCCAACGTATACTCGGATTAATTATGACGCACCCAACCTTTGTGGACGACCTATTACCCTCCGCTTATTTTTCTCGTATTTTTGTACCTTTTTTGGCTGACGTGGCACCAAAAAAAAAATTAATGTCCAGTTGCACAGTGGAGAGTGTTGCACACTCTCCGCCACATTGGTGCCACGTCACTGCCACTTTTCCTTTCTATTTTTCATTTGATTTTTCTTTTATTAAATATATTTACACTAATTAACCTCTAATTAACCATTAAACCATTAATTTTGTCTTCTTAATCACTAAATCCTTCTTCTTCTTCTTCTTCTTCTTCATTTCAAGAAATCCAACAACCCATTTTCTTCCTCCATTAACACACACACATTCAACCTATTTTCTTCCTCCATTAACACACACACACACATTCAACCAATTTTCTTCCTTCATTAACAACACACATTCAACCCATTTTCTCCCTCCATTAACACACACACATTCAACCCATTTTCTTCCTCCATTAACACACACATTCAATTTAATCATCAATCATAAAGAGCTTATTTTCAAGAAAAACATTCAACCCATTTTCTTCCTCCATTAACATACACATTCAATTTCATCATAAACCCGCCTTTTTCTTCTTCATTTCGTTTCGGGCCCCATACCCCCACCCCCACCCCCCAAACTCGAGATTGTACAATTTCTTCATTTAATCATCAATCGTCGCCCCCCCCCCCCAACAACCCGCTCCTCTTGCCCCACCCATTTGAAGAAATTGCCATTTGAAGGATAAACTATGCAATTTCTTCCTTTCTGGGCTATGTTCAATCATGGACTAGAATTTAACAACAATGGAAATTGTTGTTTGTTAAATTTCATGGAAATTATCCAACTCGCTCCTCTTACCATTTGTTAAATTTCATGGAAATCCATGGGGAATGAAATTTAACAACAATGTAGAAATTGCACGAACTGCCCATGATTTCACGAACTGGGCTATGTTCAATCATGGCGGCGGCGGCGGTGTGGCGGTGGCAGTGGGGTGTTTGAGGAGAAAGAAGAAGAAAGAGAAAAAGGAGAAAGAAAAAGAAAGAGAAAAATAAATTGCAATTAGTAGCTTTAACAATTGAAATGTGGAAGAAAGGGAGGGTGGGGTGGGTGAGAGGATAAAATATAAATAAATTTTTAAAAATTAATTTTTATTAAAATACAAAACTATTTTTACTGCTTTCACTCGCTTATAATTTTTTTTAGTGCCACGTCAGTCAAAAAAGGTACAAAAATACAGAAAAATAAGGCCGTGCAAGCAGGTCGCTTCTCAAAGGTTGGGTGCATTAAATATAATTAATCCGAAGATACGTTGGGGTTTTTTTTTTTTTTTATGTATTTTTCCTTTTTTTTTTAATATTGTCCTTATTTACTAACTATCATTCATTTGTCCATTGAATCTTTACCGGGTGGTTTTTTAAATCGAACAAATTTACACGTAAATTTACTCATAGGAATTAGTTTTTTACCAGAACACATGAATTTATTTAGGAATATCAAATTAAGCGCGAGTTTATATAACATGTTTAATTCGTCTAAACTTTGATATGTTAGTAAAATAGCATAACTGTTGATGGGTAATAATGTTGATGGGTAATAACTCTCTTGACCAATCACAAAAAGAAAATATTTTGAAGAGTGGTTGTAAATTGTACATAATTAGATTATATCTATTACTTGCCTACTTATATTTGACCAAAACCTTAATATAATAGGTTTTCAATTACCCTTTAATAGTGGAATTGCTATTATCATTTCATGAGATTAGGTGCTAAGCCAAAAATATTGAGTGCTTGAGCGGTCACTAGTGTTAGTTTAGGTCCGTCCCAGACATTTCAGTTGGCCTTTCTATATAATGATTTATAGGGGTGTACAAAGTAAACCGACAAAACGCACCAAATCGATAAACCGAGTAAAATCGAGAAAAAAACCCGACTAGTAGTTTGGTTTGACTTGGTTTGGTGTTGGAAAAAAAAAATCCGACCATAATTGGTTTGGTTTGGTTTTAGCTAAGAAAAGTCAAACCAAACCAAACCAACCCGACATTACATGTATTCAATCTTTAAAATATTTTATACATAAAAATATTTATTTGTAATGTAATTTATAAATATTTCTTAATTTTTTTTCGTAGTTTTTCATCTATTATCATATTATTCAAGCTTGAACTTAGGATTTTGAATGTGAATAAGTTTTATATCCTATGGATGTTAGTAACTCATATAAAGTCCAAACCAAAACCAACTCAACGCTAATACTAACAAAAGAATTTCAATCTACCCCTAGAAATGACAATAATGTTGGATATCTATTCTTTAGTTTTGCATAATTGGTTTAGAGAGTGAAAATACATAAATTAAGTTTTTTTTCTTGTCATGTAATTAATACTTATTAGCCGTACTTATTTTAGCATGACTTAGTATTTTTAGATTATGGTCATTTTCTTTATGGCTTATTAATTAGCAATATTTATTTTAACCGATTTTATTATCTTTTGTTGAATATTTTAATACAATGTCATCACTCTTCTCACATTTTGTGTTATTTTGTTATGAAACACCTTAATTACTTAGTTGTATCGTACTAGGACTAAAGAAATATTTGAAGTAAAAGTTATATGTTTTGTATCAAAACTATTCCGAATAAAAAAACCCGAATAACTCGAGAAAATCGAATGACCCGAGAAAACCCTAGGTTGAAAAATCCGAATTTTATTGGTTTGGTTTGGTGTATAAATTTAAAAACCCGAAGCAATTGGTTTGGTTTGGTGTTTAAAAAATCCGAACTAACCCGGCCCATGTACACCCCTAATAATTTATATCAACTCAATCAATACATGCTATTTATCATTATACAAATTGTTATTGTATTAATTACCATAATTAATTGGTACACATTTTCATCTCACTTTTATCATCAATTATAATAAATGTACGTAAGTTTCTTTTTGTGTAGAATAAACCAGGAGCGGCATGCATCTACCACGCATGTTGGCTTCTTTATCCATTTCATTTGTTGGTTTGTTTCTTTTTCATTTTGTCATTTTATGCAAATTATTAGGTCACCGGCCCATGTTCTTCTTTATTCATTACCTTTTCTTCTGTCAACCCAATTCCATAATCAAGTGATAAAAAAGAGTGCCCATTTAACCCTTAAGAAAATACTAACTCCTAGATAAAAATAAGTAATTTTACTAAACTATCCCTAATTAAATAGGCATTGGGATTTGATCACATAACACTTAATAGGAGCAAATCTGAAAAAATAAGATTAATTCTTTCTTAATAAGTGAACACTCTTTTTGACCCAAGAAAAAAGGCTAAGTGAACACTTTTTTTTATCCGGAGGGAGTATTAGTTTATCCAAAGAATGAGACCAACAAGTTTCAAATTAAATATATATTTATAGTTTATATAGTCTATGTGCCAATGAGAATGCCAAGTTCATACTGGCTGATAGTGAATATAAAGAATATCGTGTTCAGAAATCAGAATAAACTCCATAAATTGTATAGCCGTATAGGCCTCATATTTACATGATTAAATTGAGCCAAAATCTCACATTTTAATATTGATTGTATAAAAACGTTATTAGTAGATTCATCGTCATAATTTTTACTAACTTAGTTACTGATGCATAAGCTTTCCCTTTGACTCTGAAGCCTTTCCACCACATTGGCTGAGGCCCTCTTCTTTGGAAGAATCTGATTCGCTAATACTAGTATGCGGAATTTGTGGCATGGCATAGAACAAAACATGAATGACTCTTCGTTATATTAACGGGTGATGGTTTAATTTGTTGATATGAGAAGGAAGTTCCGTAATAGCAACGTTTCGCTTCTAGGCAAGTATCCGCCAGTAGCAATTTCTATTCTAGTTCCAATTCAACATTCATTCAAAATATTCTCCCTTTGTCATGCTTCAACTAGCTAGACCAATATTGGATATTAATATCCAGCCGAGAGAGGGCAGTCTTTAGAAACAATAGGTTGGCCAGAAAAGCAAGAGAACGCTTCACGTTTTCTTATAACAATATTCTCTCGCCGTGAAAGAAGTAATAAGAGAAAAACTCAGGATATCGTGCTTTAAAATTGAATTCTTCTAAGACTCATTAATCGATTAGCTGTTGTTTTTATATAAGGGACGAAACATTAAAAAAGGAAAAGCATTATCACTGTACGAAACGAAGCGGTTGCTATCACGATAAGCTAAGATCAACAAATGTTCGAACGCGTAGCACTTCAACCTTTCTTTCTCGATCATTTGTCTTAATAAGTGCCACGTGAATGCAAATGAATCTGACTTTAATTCATTTTTGTCAGACAGTTCGTAATAAAATAGCATAATTATTGATGGGTAAGAATTCTTTTGATCAATCACAAAAGGATTTATTTTGAGGAGTAGTTGTAAATTGTACAGAACTAGATTATGTTTATGACTAGTTTACTCAATTTATAATTGACCGAAACCACATCACAATGGATTATGATTAATATGTTTTACTTAAACTTATTTTAACCCAGTCAAAAAATGATCAATTGACGTTATTTTTACATTTTAATATAATAGGTTTTCAACTACCTCTAATAGTTGAATTGTTATTATTATTATTATTATTATTATTATTATTATTATTATTATTATTATTTTTGCGTAAAAAAATATCACTAAAGATTGTGATGGGTGGGGTATCATTTCATGAGATTGGGTGCTCAGCAAGAAATTGATTTTCTATATTGTGTATGAATACAAAAGAGGGAAAATGATACAAGTAGCCATCCGGCTAAACTATTGACAACCGGATGGCCCAAGAAGCTTGAAAGATCTTTTTTAGCCTTTTTAAAAATAATTTCATTTCATAGCCTTTTTTTTCAACTAATTCCAGCATATGTGTATGAACTGTATCATTATTGTATAAAATATCTATCACTACTGTATATGTATAGAAAATGTATCATATGTATAAAAAGTGTATCGAGATTGTATAGAATATGCATCCCAACCGTATGTGTTTAGAAAATATATGATTGTTGTATAATTTGTGTATAATAATCAATAATGGTATAATCAACATATACTTACTAAGTATACATATATTATGCACATATTATACATGTTTTGAGATATTTCTTGAAGGTTCAATTTCCTTCTCCACTTCTTATTCTTTCTTCTTCATTTCCCTCGTTTGTAAAAAAAATTTGTCGCATATTTGTTTCCTTTTTGTGGCAAGCTTAGTCGCCATAAACTATGTAGTTTTTGTGGCGACTGTTTGGAATCATCACAAAAAATCTTTAGCAGCAGCAGTATATGCAGTGACCTTTAGCAGTGACTTTGTGATCTTTTGCAGCAACTTTGGTCGCCACAAAAACGTCTGATTTCTTATAGTGATTGGGCCGTTGGGCTATCTCGATTCAATAGTTTGGGCCGAAAGTCCATTTCGCGATATTAAGGTAAAACTTGGGCCATTAAAATTTCTAATTGCCACATAGTGTCCTTTTCCCTATAAAATAATGAGTGCTTCAACAGAAAACTAGGGTTAGTTTAGGTCCGCCCCTAACATTTCAATTGGCCTTTCTGTAGCAACGAGAGATAGGATAAAAAAAATAAATTATTTTTCATGTTTATATCAACTCAATGAACTGTCACGCCTCGAACCATGGCCTGAGCGTAATATGGCACTCGATGCCTTGCTACATGTGACCGAGCGAACCACAAGCCTTGCTGAGTCAACATGGGACATGAACTGGTTTGGAATATAATGTAAAAATGCACGGTGTGAGTAAAACATGGGATTGAATAATCATAAGTTCTGAAAATACCATTATGTCATGAATGCGGAAATATAGTAAGTAGCCAACGAGGCTAACTCAATTGGAAATTTGAACATTTGACATAACATAATTGACTAGTCTATGAAACCTCTGACATGACTCTGACTGCTAAACTATTTACTGGGACAAGACCCCAGCATACCTTAACTGCATAACTGACGTGAAGTAAATAAAGATAACACCCCGAATGAGATGGGGCTCATCAAAAGCTGATATGACCAATGTCCTAACGAGCTGATCTGTCATCCTGTAAATCAATACCTGCATCGTGAAATGTAAGCCCCAGGCAATAAAAGGGGACGTCAGTACATTTGAATTATATTAATATGTAAAGCAACTAAATGAAATAAACATGGCACATGAAATAATAGAACTGAAACTGAAACTGTAAGCTGAACACGAACATGAGCATCATCTGACATGAATGTATATATAACATGAGTAAAATATTTTAAGTGGGAGAGTCTTAGTATAACCGATACGTAACCATCACATGAGCACGCACTACTAAAAAATCAGCGTTTAGTGACGGAATATTAGCGACAGACCATATTCTGTCGCTAATTAACGACGGATTAGCTACGGATACCTCATTTTGTCACAAAAAAAGAAACTAAAATTTTATCTCATTATATAGCGACGGATTAGCAACGAAAAAAATGAGTTTCGTTACTAATAATTAGCGCGAATTTTTGGCGCCTTAAATTTACTACATTTAGCAATGTAAGAGGCGCGACAAATTTTATTTTTAATTAGCGACGGATTCGCAACGAAATATCCGTCGCTAGGCCTTTAATTTTTCTAGAAAAAAATATATATTTAAAGAACGGAAAATTTTGTCGCAATATTAACTATTAAAAGAAATCAATGTATTATTTAGCGACGGATTGTAAAATCCGTCGCTATTCCGTCGTTAAATGTAAAAAACAAAAGATATCTCCTAGCTAGGTTACGCATTCTTTCATTTCCAACACAGTAGCCAACACGGATAGAGAGATAGACTGTGCGAAATTGGTAACATAGAGAGAGAGAGCACAACATAGATCAAAATAATGTGAATCTAGGGTTTACATTGTGTTTTTTCTTCTTCTACCGCAATTTTTATCTAAAGGAAAGGTATGTTTTGATTTTTGTATGTGTTATGGGCGCTTTTCTTCTTTACCTCCTTCTTTGTGTTTTCTTCGACATTAAATCTAAAACGAAATTAAGATATCTGTGTTTTCTTGCTTATTATCTAAATGACAGAAAGTGTTTTAAGTGTTTTTTTTGGCTAAAATCGAAGTTGGGTGTGTTGAAAAACGTTGGGTTTATAATTTATTTGGAGGTTAAGTATTGGGAATCTCTATTTGGGCGAAAATCGATGAAAATGGAAATTCGACCTTTGTTTGTGCTAAATCTTGTAGGATAATATTATTTGGTGGTTAAAGTTTGTTTTAATTTATTGCATGTCGAGAAAAAGCTTGAAGAACTCAACATTCTTTATATAATCCGTGATTTGAAATCGTTGTTAGTGAACCGGGTTTCTTACTCGATTTTTTTTTGTTTCGCCAGCTTTGTTAATTTCGGTTTGTCATTTTTTTTTTAACTAAAAGGTGAATGATATGGTCCGTTTCACTAAGTTATTTCAAATTTGTTCTTCCATTTAGAGGTCATTCGGTTGTATTAATGATATGAAGATTTAACATTAATTTGATTGCTCGTTTATGTCAACATTAATAGGAACATGAATAATCTAGAGCGTGATTGGATGTACAATAGGTTGGATGGCCGAGGGGGTATAAATTCTAGCTTTGTAACCGGTGTAGATAATTTTATCCAATTTGCACTTTCTCAACGAAATTACATGAGCGGTAACAAGGTTAGATGTCCATGTAAAAAATGTCACAACATTTGATAGAATCCTCCTGATGTTATTTATATTACGTATACGTAGTGGATGTACCGGTCGAATTCATCGACGTGCTACTCATCAAGGTTCCGCATTTTACCGTTGTTGTCGAGGTATTGTTGCCTCGTATTGAAGTTCTTCTCACTTAAGTTTATTTATCTCTCTCTCTCTCGTACAAGAACTTGACTATTGATTTGTATAAAATGATAAATAGCAGCTTGTTGATGACAAAGCTGCGCACATTTTTTCTACAACTCGATGAGCAAGTATGGCCAAAATTGAATTTGATGAAAACTACCGGCTTGTGTTGTCATGTATTCTCGCATTTTCTCGAAATTTCGCAACCGTTAACTCATCATGTGTGTCATACCATGTGATTCTCGTTGTCATGATTCTCGTTGTGGTGTTAATATCTTCTTGGAAGTCGTAATGGCTTCTAGATTCTCATCAATGTATCAAATTGCGATGTGACTTCGTAGTAGAAAAATCTCGCATCCGCGGCTACTAGTCTTAAACTTGCTTAACAAGATTAGTAAAAACCGGTGAGCCCAGGTTCTTCAAGAGATTTGCTAATCGTAGCCTTTGAGATTGTGACATTTGTTCGTTTCAAGCTTGCCCCGAGTTAACAATTTGTGCCCCTATGACTTATTTGTTGAAAGACATCTCGCATAGCTCTTTGTTCCCCTTGTGCTATCATAACATCACTTCCCATATCCCTTCCTATAGATGTAGGATCAATGGAAAGAGAGACTGCTCCAGCCTGTACCACATCATTTCCTACTTTACAGAAGAAATTGAATGTCCATACAGACCTTAGCCCTGCAAAAAAGAAAAAATGTTAGTGAAAAAATATATCACCATGTTCTCCTCCTCCAAAAGGATTTGAACATGATGATAATGTATTCTTTCCAATCCAAGACCAAACATCGGCCTTCTTTGCATAAACATAGTCCCAAACCAAATCGTAGCAAGAAACTCGCATCTCTCCATAGCCGATTCTTATAGTTGCATTAGAGCAATGATACTCCCTTCATGGTCTCTTAGTATGCGGCTAAGGATATGCAAGCAAGTTGTATCTCCCTACCGCATTGATTCTGCGCTTTGCCGCACATTTTATTGCAAATTTCTCCCTTTTTTTTTTTTTTCTCCCCGATTCCGATTCACACCCAAAGAATTTTGTTCTTGTGATTTGTTCTTTTGAGTCAAACCCGCAATCTCCTTGTTTCATAATTAAGTTTCATGAGTTATGCCAAGGAATCCTCGCAATCTCCTTGCCATCACACCAAAGTCAAATAACAAATCGAAAAGCATGCACCAAATCATGTTAATCGTGTTAAGCCACAACTTCGGTGAATTTCTCCATGAATTCGATGTCAATTGTGCATTGCCGCAAAGTTATGCCCCCTCCAAGATAACTTTAGTTTTTCCTTAAGGAAGTTATGCGGAGGGGGGCAGACTTTGCCTTGAGACATTTTTTTTTTTTTTTAAAAAACTTTTAAAGGCACACTTTTAGTTAAGGCATACTTTTGGTTATGCCTTAATTAAAAGTATGCCCCATAAGGCATAGTTCCTTAAGGAAAATTTTGCCCCATAAGGCAAAACTAAATTATACCTTGAGGAAAAGTTATGCCCCCTCCGGCATAACTTTAGTTTTTCCTTAAGGAAGTTATGCCGGAGGGGGCAGACTTTGCCTTGAGACATTTTTTTTTTTTTTTTTTTTTTTAACTTTTAGTTAAGGCATACTTTTGGTTATGCCTTAATTAAAAGTCTGCCCCATAAGGCATAATTCCTTAAGGAAAAGTTTTGCCCCATAAGGCAAAACTAAATTATGCCCCCTCCGGCATAACTTTAGTTTTTCTTATGGAAGTTATGCCGAGGGGGCAGACTTTGTCCTGCCATCTCCTACCGCATAGCCTTACACCGTGAGCTTGTGTCGTTTTCCGGTATTTCTAGGCCGTAGAGAACCGTGGCTTCTCGCCGACACCTATTGAAAAATCGAAACCTTGCTTAATGTTAGAAGTGATGATCTTTACCATTTTTGCATCACATCCCGTCCGCTTGTTGAGGCATGTCAAGGCAACACAAAGAACCAAACAAGACTACCGGTATGCTTATGTTTCCATGTACCACAGGCTTCATTCAACCCAAAAATTAGCCTGCAAACCAAATAGAAACCTGCAGCAAACACCTTTGCACCAAGTTTTCAATAATACCCTTGATCCTGCTTCCAAAGAACAGTACATGATCTTTGTGCCAAATCTCTCACTTTGAATAACCGCACCACATCATGTCCTATACGAGTAGAATCGTGAATTTAATGTCACTAGCCTGAATTGATTGTGCTCAAGTTTGCAACAATTTTGCCGGTCTTGTAAGCCGGTGTTAGTTTTTTTGCTACGCTTTGTTAAGTCATTCTTTGGATCTATGTTCTTGTCTTTGTTGAAGTTGGTACGAAATTAGGCTTTCTCGTAATCGTGCTACATTCACAAAAGTTGATCTCTATAGATTGTGATTTAAACCGCAACTTAGTGTTGTTATTTGGCTATTTAAAATTTTTTCTTCGTTTGTCGAATGTGTGCATAATAGGTATATACGGTGTGTGTGTTTTCCGTGTCTGTTTGAAGATTGATCTCAATGCAAGTGACTTGTTTGAGTGGGTAGCATCATGACTGTCCGGATTTATTTAAGGATGACTGTTTCATCATGACTGTTTGAAACATCCTTATTCGTTGTTTAAATTTTGCAAAACACCCAAAGCATGCTAAACCGTCAGGATCGTGACATCCGCTTTGGATATTTTGACAAATATGCTTTGATTTAACCATGTCCACATTTTTTTTTTGTAGATATGGCTCGAGGCGAGAGGTCGAGGTAGCGGAGGTCGTGTAGAAAGTCCTCATTAAGGCGTGATTCTACCGGTCGTGCAAACATGCCTACCATTCCCATTCCCACCACATGCTTAGTCCTCAACAAGGTGGTAGGAGTTCCATAGGTGGGCCGTATCCTATAAACCAAGTTCAAACTTTACGTACGCCACCGGTTCAAGCATCGTCCGTTTATTACCTCTCATAATAGAAACTATAAATTGTAGGTTTGCTTGTGTAACAAGCTGCAGATTTTGTAAATCATGATTAGTCATATTTGTAGACTTGCAAACAGCTTGTATAAAAACCTCTTTACTGATGGTTGCTTTAATTTCCTTACGTCAAAGGTCGAGGTAGTCCTCAACAAGGTGGTAGGAGTTCCATAGTGGGCCGCATCCTATAAACCAAGTTCAAACTTTACGTACGCCACCGGCTCAAGCCTGTGTCCGTTTATTACGCCTCTCATAATAGAAACTATAAATTGTAGGTTTGCTTGTGTAACAAGCTGCAGATTTTTACTTAAATATATATATATATATAAGGCAAAGTCTGCCCCCTCCGGCAGACTTTTACTTAAACACAACTAAAAAGTCCGCCCTCCGATAGAGACTTTTTACTTAAACACAACTAAAAGTCCGCCCTCCGGCAGACTTTTACTTAAACACAACTAAAAAAGTCTCGCCCCTCCGCGTACTTTTAGTCAACACAACTAAAAGTCCCACGGA
This sequence comes from Lycium ferocissimum, assembly GCF_029784015.1. Classification (NCBI taxonomy): domain Eukaryota; kingdom Viridiplantae; phylum Streptophyta; class Magnoliopsida; order Solanales; family Solanaceae; genus Lycium; species Lycium ferocissimum. The sequence continues at coordinate 5,264,474 of NC_081347.1, forward strand.
GGGCGACTTTCCCTCAAAGCATATATATATTTTTTTTTAACTTTTCAAGGGAAACTTTTAGTAATGCCTTAGCTAAAAGTGTGTCCCATAAAACATAACTAAAAGTATGCCCCATAAGGCGTAAGTTTTCCTTAAGGTATAACAAAAGTTTGCCTTATAAGGCAAAATTTAATGGGCAAACTTTTATCGGACCGGCATAACCCCAGAAGGAATTATCAAAGTTATACGGGACCCGCATACTTATGCCAAGTCTCGCCCATAAGGCATAAGTATGCCGGTCCCATAACTTTGGTAATTCCTTCACAAGTGTATGCCGTGGGGCATAGCGAAATTTAACTCGCCTTGCGAATTTTTTTTCAAATTTTTGATCGCGTGTGGGTTCGAACCTAGAACCCATGAGTTTTAGCCGAAGGGCTAAATTTAAAGATTTCAAATATGAGGGGCAAAATTTAAAGACCACCCCATTTAACGAAGGGCAATTCGCGAATTCGCCCCTATTTTTCGATTACTATGTTATTGTCTTTCTTGAATTATTTAGATTTTTCTATTCCGGTTATATCTGCTATTGTTCTTGGTGTAATTTTCGAAATGAGTAACTTTTGCATAAGCTGTTACAAAGGGTCGAGATCCAACACCAAAGTGAGGTACATTTGCATGTCCATACACATGATCATGATGGAGAATCTTTTGTTGATGAGCGTGCCGAGCTGTCCATGTAAGTTCAAAATTTTATAATTTTAATTAAACTAATGACTCGTAAAGTGTGTGGTAAACTAATTTTAATTTCGGAATTAATGGACCTAGGCCGTAAACATCAGTGACGGTGTTTTGCCGACGTCTCGTAAAGGTGTGGTTAATGATAACTAAATTTGTGTTTAGCATAAAGACCGGTATGATGGTTGTGATATGTTTGTAAAGCAATGTAGGATCCTATATTAAGATGTGAAGCATACATTATGAATCGTTAGATAGTCTCGGTGTTCTCCGGTCAAATATACGACTAAGTTGCTTAGTGGTTATTATTATATATCAAACGAAACCAATCAGTTGCAAGTAACTTTCGTCAAAAATAAAAGCACAACAATAAACAAATTCTATGCTATGAATCATTGCCCGACCTATCACTATATGAACTTGGTTTGCTTCCATGCATTTGTTTTCGTTAACCACAAACCAAAGTGTCATCAACCAGCTACCAATATGTAAGTGCTTCTTGTTCCTCTCGTAGTTGTAATGCTATGTAGTTTTGTATTACTATATGTGTCAAACTTAGCCGCATATTGCAAGTTTTCAATAGGAATGAGCATAGCTAATATCGCCCATTAAAAACCATACAATAGCGATTACTTGGTTGGGAATATGGCTAAGGTTGGGAATATGAAACTTATCCATGTTGATAAGCCTTCTTCCAAGTACTTGGTAGTTCCGAAAAATGGACCGAACTCAACTTCACTTTGATACTTCTCGGTCAATTTTCTCGAAAGTCTCTTCCTTTCCTCCGAAAATTCCTTATTTGCCAATTGAATTTTCATTTCTTCTCTCTTTTTCTTGAGCTCATCGATGGCTACCAAACTTCTTAGCATGCTCCTTTTCTTTTTGCAAGCTTTGACTTCTTTTTTCTTACCCGAAGCATGTGAACCATGAAGCATGATCCTTTGCTTAACTTGTGAAAGAAATCTGATATAAATGAATAGAAATCGTTTAGGATGTTGTTAAGATCGATGAACCATGAGCATAAAGACCGTGTTTAGCATAATTGTGCTGTTAATTGATGTTCGTCGTTCCCTGTGACTCATGGAAGAACAAGTGGCCGCATTTATGCAACCTTGTGCCCGTTAGTCCGTATTACTTGTACACCAACGAAAAATGGATAAATATCTCGCTTTTTTATCTTTGGAATTCATTTCTCTTTTATTTGGTAAAATTGAATGGTTAGTATTCTTGATGTTTTAATTTAACTAATTATTACGGTGAAAGATATCAAGAAATATTACGGAAAAAATCACAGTCTACGGTCGATATTGATCAATGTGAAGCATATTACGAAGGCTGGGGAACAAGGAAGAGAAGAATATATGGTCTTGGATCTCAAGCACAAAGTTATTATGGGCCAAATCTTTGCGTCAATTTTGCCTTTAATGCTTCAAAGACGTCAAGAAGACCTTCAACTTCTCAATCAAGACCACCTAAAAAATATGGAGGAGTTAGTGATGCGATTGATTCCTACCGACCGATCGCTTGCTTCCTTTATTTATTGAGAAGGCACGCGGAGTGATTTCTTCACCATCACATCATCCAAATACTCCCGTCGACAAACCGTCGGTTGGACACCCATAGTGCCTCCTCCTACTACTGCCAACGTTGACGATGTTGATCCTTTAGTTTCTAATGGTGATCGTAGTCCTTCACCCATGCATTAGTTTTTTATGTTATCCGCTTTTGTTGGAAAGAACAAACTTATGCACTAACAATACTTGATGGATGTGTGTGGGTTCTTTTGGTAGTTGATAGCTTGGTGTTGTCGGTGTTTTGGACTTAACGATTGAGATTTCGCTATCTATTTTGAACTTTTTTTATAAATATTATTTTATGTGAATGTCGGTTATTTTTAAGGGTATTTATTAATTTGTATTTAGTATGTTTCAACAAAGCGTATTTAAAAAAAAACGAGAAGAAAAATATTTGTGATTTGCGACGGATTTTGGTCGTTGCTAGAGGGACAAATATTCTATTGTCGCTAAATGTAGCACAAATAATTCAATATTTTGCGACGGAATAGCGATAATGGTTTTCGTCGTTAATTTACTAAAACGACGAAATGAAATATGAAATTAGTCACGAATTTATAACAATAGCAACAAAAATAATCCGTTGCTATAATGTGCAACGGATCTCATACGTCGCTACTCGTCGCTAAGTTTGCAACGGATTTCAATTTTCCGTCGCTAATAGGTTAGCAACGCGCAAAATCGTACGTACGCCATTCCGTCGCTAATCCGTCGCAACACATGTTTAGCAACGAGATATATCTTGATTAGCGACGGAGTACGTCCGTCACTAAACGTTTTTTAGTAGTGACGTAGCATCCGATCTCGCCTCGATCGCCTAAGCCATCTCATACCTTGCCGGGGTACGAGACATGAACATGACATGAATGGATCCAATAACCCACAATGGGTAAACATGAATGAATCGTCCTAACAGGGCAGGCAGATCCTTATCCTACGTTGACATAGGTAGTTTTAGGCTGTTTGAGCCTTTTCGGTAATTTATGCAACTCCCAAAACATATGAACATGCATATAATTGGCTTAGAAGCCCATGAATTACATAAATATGATTGTAAACATGATTCGTAAATGTGATATAACATGGATATAGATATATGATATATATAACTTGTATGAAAACATGAAAGCATGTATTTCATGAAAATAAGCATAATGGTTCATATCTTACATTTAAAAACCCATAAAATGCAAAGCACGGGTGTTCATGAACTATGGACGAATTATAATATATTAATATAATTTAATATAAATATTAAAGGTCAGGGGCGGACCTATGTGCATTTTGGTGGTGCTCAAGCACCCATTAAACCCGACGTAGATTAGGTATAGTTATATAAGAAATATATGAAATTTGGTTATAAATATTAAAAAGCCCGAAATCAATAAAATATGGATCTTTAGCTTTTAAAATGGAAAGACTCACGACCCTTAAACCCTGGGTCCGCCACTGTTAAAGGTGCATAAGTTTTTATTTGTGTAGAATAAATCAGGAGCGGCATGCATCTACTATGCATGTTGGCTTCTTTATCCATTTCGTTTGTTGGTTTGTTTCTTTTTCATTTTGTCATTTTATGCAAATTATTAGTTCACCGGCCCATGTTCTTTATTCATTACCTTTTCAGTTTTCACTTTTCTGTCAACCCCATTCTATAATCAAATATTAATTTATCCAAAGAATGAGACCAAAAAGCTATAAATTATATATTTATATTTTATATATACGCTACGCGCCAATGAGAATGCCAATTAAGTTCATAGTGGCTGATAGACAATATAAAGAAAATCGTGATCAGAAATCAGAATAAACTCCCTAATTTGTATGGGCCTCACATCTACATGATTAATTAAGCCAAAATCTCACATTCTAATATTGATTGTAAAAACATTATTTTATTTAGAAGATTCATCATCACAATTTTTACCAACTTAATTAGTGATGCATAAGCTCTCGCTTTGACTCAAGCCTTCCACCACTTTGACTGAGCCCAACGATATTCTCTCGTCGCGAAAGAAGTAATAAAAGAAAAGCTTGAGATATCGTACTTTAAAATTGAATTTGTCTAAGATTCATTAATCGATTAGCTATATAAGGGGCAAAATGTTAAGAAAGAGAAAGCATTATCACTATACGAAAATATGCAGCTGCTATCACAATAAACTAAATCAATCAAATAATCAATGTTCAAGCGGGTAGCCCTTCGAACTTTCTTTCTCGATCATTTGGCTTAATAAGTGCCACGTATGCAAATGAATCTGACTTTAATTCATCTTTGCCAGACAATTCATAATAAATATTAGACCAATCTTAGATCTAACACGACCGAATTAGTGGAACACACATTAATTATTTGTTTATAACAATAAATCAAGAGTTGTGCCACATCAACTTCACCGAAATTGTTTTTTTAGCTTATACGGTTATTTCTTACTCTAAACAATCAATGGACAAAAGATCTCCCTATTACTGTCCCTTCTTTTTTCTCTTTTAGTTCTCCTCTTTTTGCTGTAATATATTTAACAAAAATATGCAGTAACTTTTTTCTTATTTACGTTAATCCACCAAGGCCTTGATCATTACAAAGGGCGATGCTACTGCATCGAGCGTGTTGTTGGAGAAAAAGATCAATATATTACTTATGTAACTTACCCTTAAGGCCTTTTTGAAGAAGGTTCTGTTACCGACATATTTAAGTAATATTACTTGTTACTTTGACTTTTCAAATATGTTTTTTTTTTTTTTTTTAAAAAAAGAAAAAAAAAAGAGGGCACTATCCATTTCGATTAATTATTTCAAACTCATTATTAACTTTAGTAAATATGGTCGATCTGATTTGGTATCATGGATTTATATTCGGCATCTTTGAATACTCGTTATATTAAAGTGATTATTAATTTATTTTTATTTGGAGATGGAAACAATGCGTATTTGTTATTATTATCTCGTTAAGTTTCATTTATAAGAAGAGCATTTTTTTTTTTTAATTTGGAAACATACTAAAATACTCCCAATGCATATATAATTAAGATTAGTGAATTTGAATTTGACTATTACGTACTTCCCAATTACGATTGTGGTAAATGAAAGAAAACTTCCAAGTGCTTCACATTATTATTATAAGTACAAAATATCAAGAAATAAACCAACAAGTGTTATGGTGAATTTGCAAGTACGTTTCTTCATCCTTAATCGAAGATTTCAAATTTGAACCTTGGATATGAAGTCGTGTTTGTTAGAGAGCACTTTAACCTCCAATATGTGAGACTTCCTGATGCAAATTCGGACTTAGTCAGGTCTAAATATAGGACTCCTCGACGCAAATTTAAATTTAATGAATTCAGGCACCAAACATCAATTAGAAAACCAAAAAATTATCAAAAAATGAAATACCCTATAGTTGAATTCTCCTGCAATTCTAGATCCTTTTCCCCAAATAGATTTTGACATAATTTATGCAGACCTTTTTTTTCTAAAGTTGCATGAGGATAAAGAGTGAAGTACAAGTAAAGTTGCTCTACTTTTTGGATGGACCGACCTTAAATACTTTAAAGCCCAAAACAACAATGAGCGTGATCAAATTTACCGCTTTAGCAAAAGTCTTATTGATTATATAACCACTTCATTTAAAAAAAAAAAAAAAAAACATTACTGGCTAAAGCTATATACTTGTAGATCTTATTCTATTAAAAATCCATAAAATTACGGGGAAAAGATTAAATTTTTACCCCTTTACTTTAAAAATAACGTCTGCTTTTAACCTTCAAAATTTATATATTTTGATATATTCAGGTTCAGACATTCAGCGATATGGATACACAGAAACACTTTCAGTATAGTTTGTTGATTGATAGGAACAATACGAATCACAATACATCTTTATAATTATTACACAATTTAAATATTCTCACGCAACATTATTTCTATAATCAAACCAATAAGATTAAAAATTAACGGTTTAACAATATCACCATCTAGAATAACTTCACCCCATTCTGTTTTTGGCATATTTAACTTGCTAGGAATAATAATTATTCAAAGGAACACATGACCTCGTCTCCTTTGGAAAGCTATACTCTTTTTTAGAGCTGGTAACAAGATAATAAAAATGAACGCACATACTCCTTACATTATTATCATCTGTGAGTGTAGGTTGTCATTGATGTAATGGTTAGGTCACCCCAAGTCAAAACATAGTTAGCGGAAGAAAAACAATGTTGTATTGGATTTACTCGCTAAGGAAGGAGTTACAAAGAAATTTAACCGTATTAGACTTTTAGTAGTTTCTTCAATATTTGTAAATAAAATACGTGTCAATGGTTTTCAAAACACCGACTTAACCGACCGAAATGTATCGTATCCAATCGATTTTTAGGTTTTTTTAATAAAACCGACGGTTTTTATAAAAATTAATAACCATACCGAATAATTAGGTTGGTTTTAAATTTTATAAAAATAAACCGAAAAAAATCGAACCGTACCGAATAAGTTTATATGTGTAAAATATATTCTATATATTAGATTTAAATATAATAAAATATTAAAATTTTGGTTTTGGGTTGGGATGATGAAAACGACTACAAGCGGGCAACATAATTAACACCTAAAGTTCCAACTTTGAAACATATTATACGACTCCTATTGAAATTAAGTTATTTCTGGCATCTCGAGTAGTAACTAGCTTGTAAGCTACAAGGTATTCCAACGATCTTGGATAGAAAGCTACAAAGCATTGTATATAATTTCTCTCATATGATTCAGTTCTTGGTCCATCTTGATTGCTTTTTGCCCCCTCGTGCGATTTAAATTATATTTTTTGTCTTTGCTTAACATTATTTTACACTACCGTAAAAAGTGAGATCAATCTTTATTCTTGTCGTCTTTCATGTTTTCTTGATTCATCACCTTTAAAAAGTAAAAATGTCTAGAGAGTTTTTTGCCAAAGTCCTATAAAAGTATGCATGATATCATGTCTTTAACTTTTAGTAGTGACTATGATATGATGGTGTTTTTTTATTTAAAAAAAAAAACGAAAATTAACCGAACCGTACCGATACTGAAGAAAAACCGGGATGATGGGTGGTTTCGAAAAGTCTAATTTTAATTTTACAAAATAAAATAACCGAAAAATTTGTATTGTATAAATTTTATAAAATAACCCTTGAATTGTACTATTGACACCCCAATAAAATAGTATAGTAGACATTAGAAAAATTACTTTTGAACGTCAAATACCGAGTTATAAAAGTAATTTTGGTAGATGAAATTTTTGAATTACCGCGGAACATAAGTTCCCCTATTAGCATGTAGATTTTGTCTATATTTATACAAATATTACCTATCAAGTTAACCAAAAAAATGAATCCATCTAATTTAGCAAAACAAAAATTGCAACTCATTTTGATGATTGTAAAATTTAAATTATTAAAGGAATTTAAAGCAAGCTCACGAGCCTTGAGAAACTTTTGAGGTTAGAGTCTGTTATTCATCCATACAAAATAGAAGTTAATTGTGATATATTTTCGTATGATCCTTACAATTGAGCACATCTCTTTATATAATCTATGGGGTGCATGATCCACCACTCTTCATCACCATTGCCAAAGGTAACATGTCATCCAATGAAGGGTATAATACATTTAAGACCGGTCCCTTGGCATCTACATTAAAATTTTGCCGTATACAACCCTATCTAATTTAGCAAAACAAAAATTTGCAACTCATTTTGATGATTGTTCTTATTTGGATCGCCACTTTGACCCAATAATACATTCTTCTTTGTTTGCTTGAATGACTTAAATGTGCAAGGAGGGATGAATTGAAATTTATTAAAAAGTATCACGTCATCCACAATAATTGTGTCAATTAACTTATTCCATTAGATTGATCCTGTTTTAACATACAGAATCTGAAAATACACGTTCCACGTAGCAATTTAATAGGCAAACTCTTCTTCATGATAGAATATTTTTTTTGCCGACCTCTCACCTATATTTGGAAATTAAATGGAGTTTGACTTGGAAACCTTATTCTAAAATTCATGATGTATTCTCTAAATTATGATATCCTCCAAATTTCCATGATTCTTCCATCTTCATCATGATCATTAATTAAATTTCCATCATCACAAAAATAGAAGAAGAAAGAAAGTGGTCACTTAGAATATATTTTCTTTCAATTGTTAAACGACAACTACTATGGTTACCACACTAACTAACTTATTGAGGTACCAACAAGTTACAACATCTCTTTTGAATAACAGAAATTTTATATTGTTGAGCAATTTCAATAATTGATACTTATAGGTGGAGAAAGATCTTGAACTTCATTCTGCTCACTGTTTCGGAAAATTTCTTTCACGCACTCATCTTCATTTCAACATACTTAAATGAGAAATCATTCCGAGTTTATAATCACTATCGGAAAATCTTTAGTTTTCTATGGAAATTTTCGATAAAATCCGTCAGAATTTGGCTCGTTGGTAACAATTTTGATGACTTTTTTCTTTAGAAAAACTTCACCGCCTAAAATTCAGCACTTAAGTGCTTCAACACATTCAACCTTCAATTAATTAAGACGTGTGCTTTAGATCACTTTATGCATGATATTTGGTCTATTTTCAAAAGTTTATTATCCTAAAATATGATATAACAATACAACATTAACATAAGAGTAATTAAATAATGAAATAGTTAATAATTATCAAAATTTGTGAACACTCTCAAGCTATCAAAGCCATCAAAAATGCACATTTCAAGTAATTCAAGATTAAATGTGGGTAGTCAAATTATACAAGGACTAAAATTAGCATTTACCAATTATTGAGGGACTAAATGTGATTAGTCATTTCCCTTATTTTTCAACGGTAATCTTATATTTGAAATAAACATAAGTAAAATCAGAATTTGTTTTATAAAAGTAGTACATAGAAACATTCCTATTCTTTTTCAACAAAAAAAAATAAAAAAAAATTACAGTAGCATCAAGAACAAGGAAAACATATATATATATATATATATATGCATGGTCTTGATACAGATCCAATTATATTGCTATTCATAATTATCTAGAATTTCAATTAAGTTTTACTAAGAAATGTTATTGCTTCCATATACTATTCAATTCACAATCCAATACCAGGTAAATTTCCAAGAACAAAAAGAAAAGATAATGTTTAATTTATCCAGAAGAATTACATGGAAAATGACCATCGCTTAAATTCATTTTCATTATTCGAGTTAGCATTTAGAAGACATATGTTGTGCGATAATAATATGCATTTGCGACAATGACATCTTGTTAATCAGTTACCATCAATTTGGATTAACGGACAGTCGACATAGTCGACATGTGTTACAATGTCATGTTTGTAACATTGGCGGGGGGACATTAATGACAACGACTTACCCTTCAGTTACGTGATAGGAAAATAAATTTTAAATCCGCTTAATTCGACTACAAAATCTGCTCAAAATATATTGATTGTGTAAAATTATACGAACAAACAAAAACTTCAAGTTCTAACCGATATGAAACTCAACACCTCGCACGACAAGGACTGAACATCTAAAACATAGACAAATAGGACTCCATAGCAAAGAAATCAAATTAGTTGGCTTTATTACCATGATAAGAAATAGACTATAGTCTAACACTCTTAACTTAACAACAAAAGTTAATTCAAAAGGTAAGAATTACCCAAAATCATATAAAAAGGCAAATGGTCGAAGTCTCAAATGATAGTAATACTCAAGTCTCAATATGCTCTGCACGTTCAAAACTGGATAAGATAGGGGTCCACCATCGCATAAATAAAAAAATTAAAATAAGGCTAATTCTGATATCATGATAAGAAAATGAACATTGATTTAATTCAACCCCAAAATTAATTCAATAAGTAAGAATTGTCGAGGAAAATATTAAAAAATCAAATCGCCATCATCTACCAATACGGGTACTCAACAGTAGCTAAAGATATTTAGTTCATAAAATGAGAAAAAGTTAATCTACGTGTGTATTATTCAAAATTAAGCATTTTTTAAGATTGTGGTCTAATACTACCTCCAGTCCTCCAGCATCATGAAAAGTTTATTTATGTTCTTGATTCATATCGAAGTTCCAACCTCAAATTATTTAATCAAATTCAAAAGTTGATCTGTAAATTTATCAAATTCAAAAGTTGATCTGTAAATTTAGACTTCTTTAAAAAAAAAAAACATTTGGACATGTGGAAACAATTTATTTTATGCTGGAATTCCTTCAGTTGTAATAAATGTTAACAATAAGGATATAAATGGACCTGAAATTAGTAAATATTATAGGACTAGGCAACTTCCAATAATGAATGAGCTAGCTTAGACCCTTTCCTTTTCAGAATCAAAATATTATCCATTTACTGTACTAAATTTTTTATTCCATCTGTGCAATCGATTGATTTTTCACAAATTAGTCTCTTTATTTTCCACTATTCACATGTTAATTGTAATAAATTCGTCCCTTTTTCAAACATATTATCCAACTTAATTTTTCTACAGTTGCTTGTAATCGGCTTTAAGTATTTTTTTTAGTGTAAAATAAGTGCGAGGAGAAGTGGATTTGTATGCCACTTATAACATGTTTTTAGTTATATGACATTTTTATAAAAGATCTTCCTTTAATCGTAAGAGATATGAAATATTACACATAATACTGATGCTAACGTTTTGCTAGATGATGCTAACCGAGGCACTGCCCCGGAGGAAGCACCAAGTTAATTTTGAATGAAGGTGCTTGGTTTACGAGAAAAAAAAGAAAAAAAGATTGTATTTCTGTACACACTTATTTTAATTTTATGGATTGAAAATCACTAGGCAATCCAACTGGACGAGCGAACAGTAAAAGTCAAGATTACGTGCAATTAGGTGTAGCGTGTCAAACCTAACAAGATATCTTTCATTTTTATGCATACAAGATCTTCATTTTTACACAAAACAAATCTGAAAAGACCCATTTTCTTTTATTCAATTTATAAGCGGACAAGAGATATCATTTAAGATCATTTCCTAAGGTTAAACTCATAAAAGAACAAAAGAAAAAACAGAGAGAATGATGAAAAGAAAAATAAATAAAAAAATAACAGAAATTCAACGATTTTTCTCTTGCATGAACCCCACTTTCTTGACTTTATGTCCAAAAAATCCAAAATTCTCTAGAGTTTAGCGATTATCTCACAACGAAATCAATTCTCAAATCGATGACGAAGACAGCGATCTTCAATATAAATGCTTGTGGTTTTACACTTACCGAAGTAAATGCATTAAATGAGATTATATATTTTAACGTTAATTTAACTATCTAACAGACGAATAAAGTGTAATTTTTTTTTTAAAATTTAAATCAAAAATATTTAATTAGATCAATATTTATTATTCTCGAAAGTATTCTCACCAATTTGATATTATGAAACGATTTGTTCAATTACAACATAGCTTAATTTAAATTTAAAAAAAAGATGAACTTTTGAAATTTGTAATCCAATCTTCAAATAAACTTTACATATTTATGAACCTGTAAAGACCGAAATATTTGTTTCTAAATATAGAAATATGATATTTTCCACTTTAAAAAAAATCAAATATTAATTACGTAAATTGAGACAAAGATAGTAAGAGTTGAGGAGTTCAATTACAGCATAGCTTAATTTAAATGTCTAAATAGAAAATTGTCACAAATTTAAGGGGCTGAATATGTATTAAGTCTTATCTTTTCTATAGTGCAAAATAAGTACAATTAAATATTAAAATTCAAACATGAACCCCACTATCTTCGCTGTTATGTCCAAACCCCCCAAAACTCTCTAGATTCTCTCCATTATCACCAAAAATGGATTCTCGAATTGACGATGAAGACGGCGATCTTCTCCCTTCAACTTCAAGCAACAATAGCTCCAATCGCCGTAATAATTTCCACTGTTACAGTGAAAAATTCACTTTCAATAACTCCGATTCCGATTCCGACGCCGGCGAACTCGCCGGAAATTCAGTTCGGAAACTCAGCTTAGACGAAACGAACCGAACTCCGAAGCTATTCGATCGGTTTTACGCCACGTCATCTTCTGATGACGAGGATTTCAGCTCCGGTTCAGGTCAAAACGGTGTCGTTAGGAAACGACTTGATAATATGATTCAATTCCTTGACCGTAAAATTACTTCGGAACAAACTGTTAGTAACAGTAATGTTAAAGGTGAATCTCAAGGTTTACCTGAGTTTATAGGTAAATATTTATCCATTCACTGTTACTAATAAGGACCTGTTTGGCGCCATGAGAATTTTTTTCACTTTATTTGAAAATTAGCATTTGGCCATGCAAAAATCATGTTTTCACTTTCGGTACATTCAAACAACCAAATATTCATTGCAAAAACTATAATCAAACACAACTCGAACTTCAAAATTTCAAATAAAGTGAAAAATATTTGGTTTTCATGGCCAAATGCCTATTTAAAATTTTATACATTTAGGTGTTGTTTGGTAGCTTGTTAGAGTTATGCAGGTATTAGTAATACAGAGGTTAGCTATGAGAAAATCTATTTATTATTTTATGCAGTCTAGTTATTCATGTATTAGTTATTTCATCTTCTGTCCTTTGTAACTTATACATGTATTAGTTATGCAGATTTCTAAATTGCTGTATAGGTGTGTTGAATTTTGTACAAGCAAAAGAATGCTTCCAAATATGATATTACTGCCCCTATCCAGCTACGAAATGACCCCTCTGTGTAATTGATTGATTTTCACAAAATTATTCACTTTGTTTTCCACTTATCACGTGTTTACGGTAAATTCGTCCTGAGTTTATAGGTAAAGGTGGTGGTGCCGGCATTTTCAAGTTACCGGTACGTGGCGCGGTGCATCCTGACCGTCCACCATCGTTGGATTTACGGCCACATCCGTTGAGAGAAAGGCAAATTGGGAGATTTTTGAGGAATGTATTATGTACGGATGATGGATTATGGGCCGGGTCGGAGTGTGGAGTTCGTGTATGGAATTTATCGGAAATGTATGAGGCTGCTGAGGATGAGGACGAGGATGATGTTGCACCTTTTGTGGAGTCTGTTAGGACTTCACCAACATTGTGCCTCGTTGAAGATCTTTGGGAATAGGTTTCAATTTGTTTGTCTTACTTTCCTTTTTAGTTCGTTTAAAAAAAGATGTCTCTTCCCCCCTTTGGCAACTCTTTAGTAACAACTTTGCACATGACATGTTTAAGACCACAAGATTTAAGGACATTTTGGTACATTCTACGTATCTTTAGTTAAAAACCACAAGATTGAAAAGCCTTTTTTACTTTTTTAAACTCTGTGTCGAGTCAAAACCAGACAAACAAATTGAAAGAGGGGAGTAAAATATTTAATTCAAAAACTCATGAATCTTTGAATGTGCTCTGCAATTCTCCACTCTCCTCTATAATATGAAAAATAGCTAACAGCATCCTTATTTATAATCGTGTGAAACCTACTTCAACTCAGAACATGAAAATGTATTCCTATATAAATTTGACTATAAATCCTTACTAGACATGAGTTAAATTACCAAATCCTAGCCAATTTTGCTTTCCTGATTCCTACTAACGTTGAATTATTTTTTCCAATAGGTTGATATGGAGTGGACATAAAGATGGTAGAATTAGGTGTTGGAAGATGGATAATGAGATTAGTAGTAGAGAGAAAATTTGTGGAAGAGATCCTTTGAAAGAAGTGCTATCGTGGCAAGCTCATCATCACGGTCCGGTTCTTTCCATGGTCATGACTTCGTATGGTAATGTTTTGAGTCTTTCGCGATTACGTTTCTGTGTAATTGCATCTAATGTGCATTATTTGTGTTGTGTAAAATGCAAGTAGTTCTTTTAAAAGTTTACTTTCCATATTGCACTTTTGGCGCTGCACTTTATGTGGGAGAGGCAGGGTGCTAGCCCATCTCCTCTCCTCCTTATTATTAGTAGTTTTTAGTAATCACGTAGTTTCTTATTCTTCAATGTGTATTACTATCCGTTGCTTCATTTGCTCTATGTCTTGATACTTCAAAGAACTTCTCTTTTGAGCCGAGGGTCTATTGGAAACAACCTCTGTACCCCACAAAGGTAGGGGTAAGGTAAGGTCTTCGTACATCCTACCCTCTCCGGACCCCACTTGTGGGATTACACTGGGTATGTTGTTGTTTGTATTGCATTTTTGGCGCTGTAAATACCAAATTTAGTAATGTAGCCTTTAATTGTGCTTGATCATCTTAGATGAGCTATTAAAAAAGTTAGTGCTCATTTTCTTCTGCTATTACAATTGTAAATAGGCAGTATGTTAGGCAAAGCCTGGGATAAAAATCCCACATATTTTTTTTCCTTGGTGCAGAAGGAACAAAAATGTAATTGCACTATTTTTGGAGGTCAAAGTGAGTTTACAAATCAGTTAGCTGCAAGTATTAAATTGTGAAGGGCTCTACCTATGTGAATAATCTGCCAAATCACTTCAGCAATTCAATGACCGACTAGAATTTTAGAATCTTCATCTTTTTGATAAGCTTTAGGGGCAATTCATGTGGTTTACGGGGAGGATTAGGTGATTATAAGAATTAAGATTACTGACCCCCAAAAAATGGATTAGGGGATTAAGATAAGGCCGATTTTCCAATCCACTTTTACTTATAAAAAAAGCAAAGAAAGATAAGCTCGATTAGAGTAGGTATTAAGATGCTGTTCTATTTATGATGAGATATGATTAGGAGGAGTGTTATTCATGTTGTAGTGCAATGTTGTTGGAGAATTTATGTCCCGTGCAAGAGAGAAAGAAACTCCATCTATACTCCGTGTTAGCCACTTGTATGGTGGTGCTCCTTCCTCAAGCAAGCAGTTCAATGTAGCCATGAAAACAACTTGCTATCGTGATGGTCGTTTATTTGTTGAAAGTTTCTCACAAGTAACTCGGAAAAGGGACTAGGAAGAAAATAAAAGTAGCTCTGAGATTTGCTGCCTTCTTCTGCTACCAGAAAAAGCATTTAGATGCATCTCTCTTTCACTCTTGACTTGCAGTGTGATGCATCGATATCCAAAGTGGCCTTGTTAGTCTCTATTTTCTCCTTGATGAGTAAAATTAGTTCCATTTAGACTAGGCTGAGAAAATGCCAGTTTTACAATTAGTGGGAGTAACTCAAGAAAAAAGTGCTTACTTTTACTTATATTTACAAAATTTTAAAAGCTGTGCTTGATTCTGTTCTGACGAGCAATATTATTTAGGCGATCTGTGGTCTGGATCTGAGGGTGGTTCCATCAAGATCTGGCCGTGGGAAGGAATTGAGAAATCGATTTCTCTGATAAATGAGGAAAGGCATATGGCTGCTCTGTCGATAGAGAGGTCATACGTGGATCTAAGGAGTCAAACTATGCATAATGGAACAGGCAATAACATATTTTCTGCTGATGTCAAATATATGCTGTCTGATCGCTCTGGAGCAAAAGTTTGGACTGCTGGTTATTTGTCATTTGCACTTTGGTGAGTACCTTCCGAATCATTTTACAAACAAGGTTCTTCATTTATGTTCTTTTGGTAGTTTTTGCATTGTTGACACCATTTATTTTTTAATCACTTAATGTTACAATGAACAAGCGTAATAATGTTATGCTTACCAGACCTTAATGCATGACGTAGTTTCTTATTCCTTGATGTGTATTACTATCTGTTGCCACATTTTTTTCTATATCTTGTTATTTTGCTATCTCTTTTCTGACATTATTGTGCCAGGTACTTTTTCTGAGCCGAGGGTCTACCGGAAACAGCCTCTCTACCTCACAAAGGTAGAGGTAAGGTCTGCGTACATCCTACCCTCCTTAGACCCCACTTGTGGGATCACATTGTGTTTGTTGTTTTTACCACACCTTAAAATTCTATAAATCATCAGTCATTCATGAATACACTCACAGAGGCATGTCTTTAATTGAAGATAGACGTGCTAGTCTTGAATTTCTGCCATGTGGTTTCCTTATTTTGTTTAAAAAATATTTAAACTTTTAGTGCATCTGAAAGATTTTATCTGCATGTCTAAGGTTTTGCACTGCTAGATTTTGTGGGTGTTTCAAAATGAAATCTAATTATTCAGGTCATCTAGTTCTGATTATGTGGATTGTTTCTTTTCAATTGCCTTTTCCTTGCAGGGATGCACAGACAAGAGTGTTACTGAAAATCTTTAACACAGATGGTCAGGTTGAAAATATATTAGCAGCACAAGATCCTGTCATTGAAGATGAAATGAGGATGAAAGTTGTGACCAATCAAAAAAAGGACAAGTCTCAAAGTTCAATCAGCTTCTTTCAGCGTTCACGCAATGCTATCTTAGGAGCAGCTGATGCTGTTCGTAGGGTTGCGGCAAAAGGAGGATTAGGAGACGATAATCGGAGAACTGAAGCATTGATCATTACAGTCGATGGAATGATATGGAGTGGATGTGCAAATGGATTACTTGTCCAATGGGATAGAAATGGCAATCGTTTGCAAGATTTCCATTATCACGCATTCTCTGTTCAATGCCTATGCACATATGGGTCACGGATTTGGGTAGGTTATGCTAGTGGCTATATGCAGGTATTGGATCTTAATGGTAATCTACTTGGAGGATGGATGGCTCATAGTAGCCCTGTAATAGATTTGTCTGTGGGTGGAGGTTATGTTTTCACTTTGGCTAATCATGGTGGTATACGAGGTTGGAGTGTGATATCTCCCGGACCAGTGGATGGTATTTTGCGTTCAGAGTTAGCAAGCAAGGAATTTTTGTATACTAGGCTAGAGAATTTAAAAATATTGGCTGGTACATGGAATGTTGCACAAGGAAGAGCTTCTCCTGATTCACTTATATCATGGCTAGGTTCTGCAGCAGCAGATATTGGCATTGTTGTTGTTGGCTTGCAGGAAGTGGACATGGGTGCTGGTTTTCTTGCAATGTCTGCTGCTAAAGAATCAGTAAGATTCGTACCGTCACCCTGTTCTCCCCACCCCATCTGTCCTCTCTTCGGTCTCTATACTGGTGTTGCTTTCTTCTCTCAGAAATGTCTAGATAGTTGTTCAACTAAGCTCTAAAGTGGTAAGACACCTGTAAATGAGAGGAAGACTGTTTTAATTGGCCACTGACTAAGTGGAGAAGAGTCCCAAAGTTCTAGTCTCACTTAAAGCGCTTCTAATGCCCAAAAGCATTTCTTTTTGTTATCACATCCAAGCACCATATAGGCGCTCATTTTCTAAGGACCACCAAACCTCTCTTGTTGAGGTAACTTTGTAGGCTGAATGAAGTCAAGATCAAAGTACTGGTAATTTTGATTTGTAGCTAGACATGATAAAAACAAGTTACTAGAGAAAATCCATTTATTATTAGCTAATCTGCTTTTATATTTGTGTGTGTGTCCGTGTGTGTATATATTCAATGTAGAATATGAGAACCTTCTACAGATGGCAAAGTCTAAAGGCAATTAGCATGCCTTTCTTAACTCTGTTTACGTTGATGTTCAATTATAAAAAATATTTTTGCATTAATTTTCTTTCCTAAAATTTCATTGACCCTAAGAATGGTGAAAATATTATCTAGTGAGAAATTTATAAATGGTGAAAATATTATCTAGTGAGAAATTTATAACTAGAATGGTTTTATGATCGACTTGAGCATATTATTTTTCCGGCTGGTCTTTTTCTCAGGCACTTTAGTCCGTGCAAGATAATTCTCAATATACCAACTACAGAAATGACATAAATAGAAAAGCTGGAGCTTGTACTTATCCGGAAAGAAAAGGCACAAATACAGGAAATTGGTTACCGTTTCCTGATCAGTAAAGACAAGATGTACTATTTTATATCATCGATGTGTCTTTGCGATGTTGTAAATCACTTTTAATTTTATATCAAGCCTCCAGTTAAACTCAAAAAGCCTTTGCACGATAAAGATAATGTGATCTAGACTTGCATCTTCCTATTTAGCTGTGCGATACGTCTTTCTGTCCATCATTGTTTCTGTTCCTATGGCTTGCATTCTTTTTTATACTATAATCCTTCAGACATACTAAAAGAGACAGAAAGATTTTAATTCTTCCACATTTTAGATGCAGGTAGGTCTTGAAGGAAGTTCTGCTGGTCAATGGTGGTTGGAAATGATTGGAAAAACCTTGGATGAAGGATCGACTTTTATCCGTGTTGGCTTTAGGCAGTTGGCAGGCCTGGTTATTTCTGTCTGGTAGGTTTTGCTTATGGATCCTGTGCACTAGGCTTGGGCAACTTTGGTATTTAGCATTTAAGCTTGATGCTGTCAGCTCATACTATTGGTTTCTTAGTGTTCTGCTTCTGAGGACTCACATTAGGTTTCACATTACTTGAGATGAAATGTGAGTTCAATATTTGGCTGGCAATTTGGAAGTTTACACTCTTTAGATACCCACATCAAGAATTTTATTGTCAACACCCACCTCAAGATGCAATATTTGTACTAGATGACTTTTATCTTTGGATCTTCTCTTTTGACTAAACTCACGAGTTCCATTATAAAAAAGACAAACCATCTAACCCTAACTTACCCCTTCCTCCAGTTGCGGAACACAATTTGTACTCCGATGAATGAAAGTCAACTTTCCTGATTATTTTGTGTAGACTAGGGTCTGCATGTTCAATTTGACTGCCTATCTAAGCAATTTCCTTTTGATGAATAAACGATCTTTTAGCTAGATTTAACGAGCCGGGGCCTCTAACTTCATCAATATAAAAAATTAAACTGGGGCCTCTATTTGTACATGTGTCTGATATATCTGATAAAACAAAAATATTCTTCAGGGTCAGAAGTAATATTAGTCGTTATGTCGGCGATGTTGATGTTGCAGCAGTACCTTGTGGTTTCGGGCGCGCAATTGGGAACAAGGTATGGCTGTGTTCTTCTTTTTGCTGTTTCTTGATGGATCTAATAATATTATGCTGAAAGTTAAAGAGAAATTAGTTGTTTGGTGGTGACTAGCTTTATTTAGATACATAAGAACAGAATTAGGCAAGTTATAATCTAGAACTTCTCTCTTACTTGGAGTCACCCTACACATGGAGTTGGTTTAAGCATGATTTCTTCTTGGGTTTTTGCAATATTTTGTTACACCAGAAGTTCCTTTACAGCTCTCTAATACACTAGAGAAAGTAGCATAATTCTATCAGAATACAATTATCCTAACTGTAAGTTTCTTCATATGAACATCAGTAATACTACCATAATCTTGAGCGTCCATTGAAACAATTTGGTTGGACATACTTGAAACACATGTCTGCTCTGACCCTATCCATTAAATAATTTTTTTTGCTGTTTTTGACAAGTAAATATCATTCTTTGTATTTGTGATATTAATTTTAATTATGGTCCTCCAAACAGGGAGCAGTAGGATTGAGGATGAGAGTGTACGATCGTACTGTGTGCTTTGTGAACTGTCACTTTGCTGCACATTTAGAAGCTGTCGGTCGCCGGAATGCTGATTTTGACCATGTTTATCGAAATATGATCTTTAGTCGGCCATCAAACTTCCTCAATGCTGCAGCTGGTATGGTGCCGTACCTATTCTCAGCTTGCTTGCTTGCCTGCTCTATGTATTTAATCTGGGTTGCTTATGGTTATCGGTTGCCATTGGTCCTTTCTGTTGCAGCTGGCGTCTCATCTGCGATTCAAATGCTTCGCAGTGCAAATGTATGTACTTACTTGAATTGTCAATAGTCTTCTTAAAATATTCCCTTCCTTCTTCGGAGTAGTATATTTCAATTGGTACAGAATAAAAACATTGAATTTTGCTTGTCAGGGTGCGTTTAATTCGGCAGAAGCAATGCCTGAGCTATCTGAGGCAGATATGGTTGTGTTTCTTGGTGACTTGAACTATCGGCTGGATGGCATTTCTTATGATGAAGCAAGAGATTTTATTTCCCAAAGGTGCTTTGATTGGCTTAGAGAGAGAGACCAGTTGCATACAGAGATGGAAGCGGGCAATGTCTTCCAAGGAATGCGTGAAGCTGTCATCGGATTTCCTCCAACATACAAATTTGAGAGGCATCAAATTGGCTTAGCAGGTACCTGTATCAGTTCTGGTGTTGAATGTTGTAATACTCTCCTTTCATATTTTTTAGACAGAATGAAATGCTCTCTCTCTCTCGTCCTCTGCGCTTCTCTCTTCTGAATGTTTGATGTGGTTATAATTGTCTCATTTTAAGGGTATGATTCTGGTGAAAAGAAGCGGATTCCTGCCTGGTGTGACAGAATTTTGTATCGTGATAGCCGTTCTACTTCAGCTTCCACGTGCAGCTTAGATTGTCCTGTCGTCTCATCAGTTCTGCAGTAAGTTTTCCATAAATGTTTCTGTGGCTTTTCTTTCTTCTCTTTCCAGTTCCTGTTTTTTACTTTATACAAGAGTAAAACCAGGAGTTGGTGTTTCATCCTCCATTTCTCCATCCGCTTCCCAATATTTGTCAACCTCCCACTCTTTCTTTTTTCATATGTATGTGTATCAATCATTGCTCACTTCTTTTTTTCTTTTTTGTATAAACACTTCTGTTTCCTCTGTTCCTACACGTCTAAAAGCCTCTCCGTTGATAGGTATGAAGCTTGCATGGACGTGACAGATAGTGACCACAAGCCAGTTCGGTGCATATTCAATGTGGAGATTGCTCGAGTGGATGAATCTGTGAGAAGGCAAGAATATGGGGAAATCATTAGATCAAATGAGAAAGTTGTGCTTATGCTTCGGGAACTGAATAGAGTTCCAGAATCAATAGTCAGCACAAACAACATAATCCTCCAGAACTCGGATGCATCCATCTTGCGCATTACAAATAAGAGCGGGAAAAACAAAGCTATTTTTGAAATAATTTGTGAAGGCGAGTCCACTGTTAAAGATGATGGGCAGGTGTTTGATTATCGTGCAAGAGGTTCTTTTGGTTTCCCTCGTTGGCTTGAGGTAACTTCCACTTCTTAAATTGGAGGATCAGAGCTTTTTTGTCATTTTAGTACCTGGGGCTTTGGTGGCGAGGGTTCTATATTTTTTACTCGTGAGACTTTTTGAAGTGATTCCTCTCTTCCCCTTTCTTTGTTTTCTTCCTTTTTTGTTATTTTTTTTTTCCAGACTGGAAGATTGGAAGTCACAACCAGTTCAGTCCCTCTGAACATTCTCATGAACCATGATTTTAGTATTCGCACTTGCCTATTCTAGAAATCTGAACATCAGAAGTTCTATGCCTCCCTTAGCATCTTATTTGGTTGGGACCAACTGGCTTTTGCCCTTAAAGCTACCTGTATCATAAAGAACTTAGGAATTAGGATACATGCATAGGCTTTTATTTCTCGATGTTGCAGAAGACGGAAATACATAAATGAAAAAAACATTGTAGTGGAACATGTATTTTCTAAATGAAAAGACACCAAGAAAAAAGACGAATTTAGCAGTAAATGAGTTGAGTGACTTATTAAGAACTGTGGTTTTCTGATTTGGATATGGTTAGACCAATACCAAGTTCCATTTGAGAAAGGGTTAGTGTCCCAGTGTAGCTTCAAAATCTGTTATTCTATTATGTTGTCCTTAAAAGAAGAGCTATTTATAGTTTCATAAGCTAAATTTGCACTCGAAATATTGGATTTTAAGAATCTTATGCATTTGGGTTGAACTTCAACAGGTTAATCCTTTAGAAGGCGTCATTGCACCAGACCAAATTGTTGAAATCTCAGTTCACCATGAAGATCACCAGACACTTGAGGAGTTTGTTGATGGAGTTCCTCAAAACTCTTGGTGTGAAGATGCCAAGGATAAGGAAGTCGTATTGGCAATCAATGTACGCGGTTGCTTCTCAACGGAAAGAAAATGTCACCGTGTCCGTGTACGCCACTGCTTTTCAGGGAAGCCTTTGCCAGCAGAGGTTAGCCCCAACAACTCTAACCATTTGCAGCCAAATGTCCTTCGCCGCTCTGATTTTAAACCCAGTGGCTTTTCGCCTGATGTTGTTGATGACCTAATAAATCTAAACAGTCCTTGCATATCTCCACGTTGAGCCACACCCACATCCAATTTCCGTGTTTCAGTACAACGAACCTGCAAAGGAATGTGTGTATGTAAATAGTCACCAAAGGGACTAGTGTTCAACTTCTCAATAGGAAATTATTGTTGAATATGTCATTCTTTTGAGCTGGCCGCTTTCGGATTTTTCAGGCAGTCACTTTAATTTGAACGTGTATAGCATAAATTGCGCACTTGCAATGACATAGAGTTAGTTGTGTATGTAACCATTTAAGGTATCCGAGTGAGTGTCGCATTGAGTTGAACCCATCTAAAGTTGTGGTGTGGGTTTGACCTCTTTGAGAATTCTTTTTGATATGCTTCTTGTTTCTACATTTTCAGTTTTGGGAGGAGATATGTGCATTTGTAATACATTTAGCAGGGAAAGGAGGCATGTGATATGTTTTCCCCTCTCTAGCATTGTTTTTTGTTTATTTTTCTCTTCCCCCCGCAATCCCCCCCCCCCCCCTGGCACTGTAGATATTCCATTACTAGGGTTGAATTAAATGAAAAACAAGGAAATTGGGGACTGCTCTTCTTGTTATCAGTGAATTAATACGCTTAGGGGTCGTTTGTGTTTGAAGAATAATTCAAAGTGGTAGGAATCGAATTTGTTGAGGATGGTATTTTGCAAACATGTAATACCGAGATTATAATGTTGGTATTATAATATCAGGATTAAATAATAACCGAATTATTTAGTGAATGTATTTTTTTTGTGGATGTTTGATTTATTGTACTAAAATGAAAAATACTTAATATAACATAAAATATGTATTTGGTTGTGCAGCAGATACTTAGGGACCATAACAGAGATATACACGCCGGACAACTAATTTACTGTCACTTTAGCCAAGGTTTTTTATTTCACCCGATCAGCCAGAGTCTTTGTTTAATCCAGCAAAAGAAAAGGTCTACATAGACCTTTTAGGTATAACCAGCAACATCACAAGTTTCATCTCCAGCACGACAATACAACCGAAGCTTCATCTTCACCATCAGACTTTATCCACCATCAGACTTTATCTCTGCACTAGAACATAATTCCAATCCGCAATAAAAAGAAAAGGTCTACCCAACATCCACCGGAAAACACATAATCTTCACCATCACGACTTACCGTAATTAATGTGAAAAATCTCCAATAACAAGGGGAAAAGAGGAAAATTCAGATAGAGAAGAAGAGATGAAACCAATCATAAATCCTTCGCAAACCAATATGTATAAACAATGTATAAATATGCATATATATAGTGTATAAATATAATATCGTATAAAGGTGCATATACACCTCTTATACATTGTTATATAGTGTATTTTTGCTACCTCGTATTGTATAAAGGTGTATACGCAATGTATACAGATGTATATATAATGTATAATAGTGTATAACTCCTTTGGTATTGTGAACAAATACTTATAATTTTGAGTTAAATAATTAGAAATAGAATCTAATTTATACTTTTATTTATTTTCAACTTGACAAAAAATTTAAGCATATAAATTTGTTAAATAAGAAAAATATTAATAGCGAAAGAAATTAGAAACAAAGCAAAATCAATTATAGTATAATGTTAAATGTCACATTGGTCAAATGCAAATGAAATAACA
Organism: Lycium ferocissimum; assembly: GCF_029784015.1. Taxonomy (NCBI): domain Eukaryota; kingdom Viridiplantae; phylum Streptophyta; class Magnoliopsida; order Solanales; family Solanaceae; genus Lycium; species Lycium ferocissimum. Next base: position 5,288,432 of record NC_081347.1, read on the forward strand.
AGCATGAGATAGTAGAAAATAAAATATATTCTCAATCAAGTGTCATTATTTTTTCTGTTACACTTATTTTAACAAATAAAAATTATCAATATTCTTTTATACATTAAGTTATTTCACTGCTAAATAAACATGAATTGTCCATGAAAAGTTAAACAGTAAAATTTGTTGCAAATCCTATTAAGCAATGGATTAGTATTGAATTATCTCTTCTTTCAATTTAGGTTAATGAGAAACTTTACAAGACCCAACAAAAAATCTTTGATTCTACATTACCAGTCATTGCATCACCAACCACTATTTATAAGAAGAAAAACAACACCTGGATGCGAGGCTAGCAAATGATTTGGTTTATCTCATGATGACCAAAGTAATTTTGGTCAACTAATCACAATTTTAAGACTCCTAAGCTGAATTCGGTTAGTATGGCTGAAAATTAACATCCTGAACCAATACCAAGTAACATCCTGAAAACAATAAGCAAAATACCAAAACAATTAGTTACAAATTTCATGAAATTAGCTTCTAAAAGATTTAAGACAAGTTGGCAAAATCCATCAATTGTTTAATTGTCTCTCTGACCCGTCCGGATTTAAATGGTTAACTTAAGATTATGACTCGCTGGTCGACTTGATCCAACGGGTTGAAGTCAAAATGACCCATCAAGCTATGGGATAAACCAGGTCAAAATAATGTACTTTGACATGTCAAATCTTAACACAAACCCAAATATCAGTAATCATATTTGGAAATTGAGTATTTGAAACATTTTAAGCTAATAATCTTTTTAACAAAAATACATTAGTTTTTTTTTTCCCTAAATAAAGTTAAATCAAAGATTAGACCCAATTATCTCGCCATCTTGATTTTTATTTTTCTGAATGGGTTAATTCCTTTGACCTACTATTAATACAAGCTGAACAAACACGTCCATTTGACACCTCTAAATTTAAAAAAAAAATGAGCAAGGCGTTATACATGACGTATCTTGATTTGTGCATTTGCAGGCAAAGTAGTGTTGATCCACACATCTTGTATCCAATCCATCAAGACAAATATCCTCCGAACTGTATAAAGCAGGGGAACAAGTGCTCTAACTGGAGGAGAAAATAGGGACAATCCACTTATAATATTCTCAGTTAGAATTTGAAACGAAAGCAAGAACAAATGAGGCGTGGCAGACCGAACTGCATGCTGATCACCCCTCGCAAATCCACCCAAAACATATGCCAATGGCAAGAACAGTCCAACAGTAGTGCCAGTGACCATATAAAAACGAAAAAACCGACTGCCCTGGAATATTTCCTGGGAAGTTGAAGTAGTTGTGCCAAGTGATGGAAAGGCGAATCGTGAAAGAAGCAAAAGATATGCGGATGCAAAAGCTGGGAAAACTAGATCAAGTAGAGGTACTCAACCACTGGCTGAGAAAACCATGATGAAAGCGACTAATTGTAGCTCAATTACTCGAAGTGATCCCCTTACACCCACACCTTGTTGTTGTTGTTGTTGATTTCGTTCCTTTTGCTGAGATTTTGTTGAAGAAGTTGTCTCATCTGGACCCGCAGCTAAAGATACCCCTGACATTGTTCAGTTATGCTTTTACTGCCTGAAGTTTTAGTTCCTATGGAAACCCAAAGTTGTATACTAATTTACCTGTCATCCAAAAGCAGAAAACCTTAAGTTTTATGTGACGACGGATATTTAGTAAACATTGATGATATCCAATAAAAAACGACAAGTAATTTGTATCACTTGTAAATTACACTGATGGTGGGGTACGATTATTTTCCTCTGAAGTTGATGGTGGGGTAAGATTAATTTTACTATCTCTTTGATATATTATGTTAGACTTCTAAGGAGGAAATAATATTGAGATAAAACAAATTGGAAAAGACTTGAATGGATGCACCAGATAGGTCATTCATGTCATTACACAAAAATTGCATGTCTATGGTGTTGGACCTGTGCGGGATTTAATACTAAACATGGTATTACTAACATATTAGTTATGCAGGATTTAACACATGAATAACTTAGCTCCAAACCAGGTATCAAACGACCCCTTAGGGAATTGAATCTAAACACCGTGTTGGAGCCGAACATTATCGATACCTAGATTTTGAATTTAATTTTTGTATATATAATGAAATTTTTAATACAAATACCGAATTTGGACTAAAACTATTGGGTTCAATCGAATCCGTTAGTAACCATCTCTAGCTCCACCCCTGTCTAAACCTTAACTATAAACTTCAAAATTGGGAGAAGGAAAATGGGTTTAGAATGAAAAAAAAGATTTACTAATTTTTCTCCTCTGTGTGGGAGGGGGTAGGTGGTAGGGGGTGGGGAAGGGAGGATTAAAGAATAAAAAAAAGAAGTGTGCGGGGTTGTTAATTTATCTGTAGAGAATCTACAAAACAAAACTCCACTTTAAAGGCATTGCAAACATTAAAATCAAGATTGATAGTAAAAGAGTTGCATTCTTATTCCCACAACCGCGGATTACAGCTCTGAAGCAAATTACAACGTGGTAAAAACATGAATTGAAGCAGAAGATGAACCCCTTATACTATACAGATTACATTACAACATGGTAATCCTTAGATCAATGGGTGGCAGAAGAAACCAAATGCCTCCAGAGATATTTGCCAGTAGCCATATCCACGCAGGTCCAAAATCCTTTCCCAATGACGCCGCACACCTGATATGATAACAATTAAAATTGAGGATTTAAAAACAGCAAAGTATGGACCCTAATATAAGGAAATACCTACCTGGGGCGAATTTGAGTCTTTAGGTGAATCGCCGTCGTCGTCAACAGCATTAGGCTGGGATTTGAGGTTCCTGAGAACAAAGAATCCGGCCAGAGTTGCAGACAGGAAAATCAGAACAATTCTGAGGGGACACATTCTTTTCTTTCTCTCTCTACAAGCTAAGCTTCACGTTTTTAGAGAGAGAAAGTATTATTAGAGGAAAATGATAGAACGAATTAAGAAGAAAGTAAGTACACTATGGTCCTTTTTTAAGCAAAGGATAATTCCTACTGCTCCTGGGGGTCGTTTGGTTTGAAGACAAGTTAAGATTAATTATATTGAATTAGTTATTATCCTCCACCTTATGTAGTAGAAAAAGAGTTTGAGAGACCTCAGGGTTATTTTTGTCATTTTTGTTGCTTTAGCCTGTGATTGCTATTTCACCCTTTGTCAGAAATAATTTATCCCAATATTATTTTTAATGCTGGGATTGTATACGATAAAAATCGAGTCAATGTGTGACCGGTGAGACCGGAGCCGAGGATAAGTCCAAACGAGCACGAGCTTGTTCGATCTTTCCTCCACACCGGGGATGCCGAACCAGATATAATTGACCCGAGACAAGATAAGAGTGTCCATTGGTCCGGATAGACCGAGCCTAAATTAGCCTGTCCGTTGGTTCGGATAGCCGGTTGTGAGCTTGTCACGCATCATGAAACCGTTCTGCCATTTGCGCTGACGACCGTACGGGTGTCAGACCGTACGGATCAATCTTATCTTTTTTAGGGTTTTTTATTCATATTGGCTTTTGTATTGTATCTATGGCCCATGAAGCATACCTATAAATAGAGGACATTCCTCCCCTTTTTTGGGGGTTAGCTTCCTTTTTCAGATCTCAATATTGTAATCATCAAACATATAAAAGCTCTCTCTTAAATATTTTGGTCCGGATTTTGTGGTGCTCCTCCTTAGCTTGTTTATCCTTTCAATATTCCTTAGTATATTTGGCATAAATCATCAATTATAGTAAACATATATATAGCATAAACATATATATATATATATAGATATAATTATAAACAAATCCATCGACGCTTCACACCGATCAAATAGATTAAAGTTCATTCACATATCCTATATCTCGTTTACAATTTTAATTGTTACCCGAAATTCGAGATAAACAGGGATAACTTATCCCAGGATTAATAACCAAACAAGGGATATAGTGATAATAAATTTTTATTTCAGAATATTTTTTCTTATCCATAAAACCAAATGACCCCTAGTAATTAATTTCTACAAATTGAAGGTACCATTTTATCCCAGTCACGTTCATGCAACACGGCGCCCTCTTTTATTCTTTCTTTTTCTTATTTAGGTTGGGGCAGGAGAACCTTTTTTTTTTATTATTATTATATTGTTTTGCCGGGTAGGAGAACTTCCCCCATCACCCAACTCCACCAGTTAACACGTAAGGGCAGCTGCTGCTAACCCAAATTGATAGTTGGATCTGAGTGGGATCCCACTTAATTTTAGGGGTGTCAAATAGAGTACGGAACCTAAATGACCCAAAAAAAAAAAAAACGGAAAAGGGTCAAATATACCTTTTGAATTTTTGAAAAATAGTTCGTTAAATACCTTCCGTTATCTTATTGGGCCGATAATGCTCCTTGTCGTTATACTTTGAATCCAAATATACCCTTTTATTATACTTCGAGTTTAAATATATCCTTTCTCGTTAAAAATTGTCTAAAGTGGATATGAGATCTGACGTGGCACTAACAACTCAGTGAGGTGGACACCACATGGCATGCCACCTCACTACCCTAACTCATTTACCCCTCTCTTCCCCTTCTTCTTCCACCACTACCATCTCCTCCCCTCCATAACCATTAGCACCACCAAATCTCATCTATCGCGCACCAAAATCCGTAGTCAAATTTTCCTGTCTAAATTGAATACTAAATAGACCCATATTAACTAATCAATAATCTGACATAAAGAAATTTCACGTTTTTGTTCATCCTTGGAGAAGAGGAAGTGACAAAATAATTAAAACCACAGAAATTTGATAATGGTAGTAAAGTCACCAAATTCTCCAATTTCCCTCCATATTATTCTCATTCTCCTCGGTCCGCTCTTTTATCCCTACTTTGTCGTTAATGGTAATAAAATCAAAGGGAAAATAGAAGTGACTCAACTGAATCAATTGATTGAATTCGAAATATTCTGAATATATCGTGATCGGTAATTGATTATATTATGAATCAATCGGTGTGGTGGTGCTAATAGTTGCAAAGGTTGTTGAGGGAAGGAGATGGTAGTGGTGTAAGAAGAAGGAGAAGAGAGGGATAACTGGGTTGGGGTGGTGCGGTGGCATGCCATGTGGTGTCCACCTCACCGAGTTGTTAGTGCCACATCATATCTCATGTCCATCTTGGACAATTTTAACGGAGAAAGGGTATATTTGGACTCAAAGTATAAAAGAAGGGTATATTTGGACTCAAAGTATAACGACAAGGGCATAATTGGCCCAATAGTATAACGAAGGGTATGGATAAATTATTTCCCAAAGTTCAGGGGCATATTTGACCCTTTTCCGAAAAAAAAAAAAAAATTGAAATGAACCAAAATACTCCAATCAAAAAAAGTGGTATCAAAGTACCTTGCGTTAAAGGACTTAACCGTAACGGCACGGTTAAATCCAATAGCGCAGTAATTTACTTCGCTATAGGAAGGCCGTCAAAGGTTTAATAACGCAGAAAATTCTTGTGTTATTAAACCCATAAAATTAGGGCAGAACCTCCATTTTCCTAACACTACTCCATTCTCCTCCATTTTCACTCTTTTGCCATACTTTACCCCCTCATAAATCATGTCTCAAAATTCCGAATCATCGTTTTATGCTATATAACCCGACATATGTTATTGCGGTGTATACTGCTGGCGTAAAATTTCAAGGACTCCAGAAAATTCGGGCCGTCATTTTTTGGTGTTGTAAAGTGTCCGAAGTAAGTTTATTTTGCAACTTTTTATAGAGTTTTTGTCATATTATCTACATTTTGTACCTTACAAAACTAATGTTATTTGTTATTTTGTTAGGCAGATGGTGGGTGCAAATATTTTCGGTGGGACGATAAAGTTCCCGCGGATAAAACGGTGGTGGTGAAGTATAAAAAGCCTCCGGTTGATAGAGATAACGCGACTTCACGAAGCAATGTAGATACCGTGAAGTTTGATTTATAGTGTCAACTTAGGGAAGCTATAGAAAAAATTTAACTGTTGGAGATGTTGCTAAAAGAATCGGAAGAAAAAAAAAACATTTTCAAGGATAATCTTAGAGACTCTCAACGCGAGACAAATCCTTTAAAAGAGAAAGTGAAATTTTGGAGGATGATTTGTGGTCTCTTGTTGTTGTTTGTAATTTTGAAGTGTTGCACTGTCGGCTAGGTTTAATATTTCATATGTAGTTTGTTTTTATTTTTAGTAGTTTAACCTTTTATGTATTATGTATTTTCTATGTTTTTTTCTAATGCCCATACTCAGCACGGGACCAATTCTTATACTAAAATCCCAATGGATAATTATATTTATATATAATTTCAAAAATAATATTTTTGTTTGAAATACTACAATTACCTACTTGTTCCTAGTCTTCTAAGTGATAAATTTACTATAATATTTCGTAATTACCTTCCTTGATAAATCTTTCTTTATAAAGTAAAACAGGCTTCTATGTTGGAATATATTGATTAATGTTTCAAATCTTCTTAAAAATAAAATTTAATTATTTATGAAATCAATTCGATAAAAAGAAAAATAAACGAAAGATTCACAACTCTGCATTTGAATTTATTTTAAGCGAACGTCTATGTAGATTCAAGCATGTAAATTTGTTAGTAATATTTTATATAAACAAATTTGTGAGTAATACATAAACCAGGCATATGTTTATCATTAGTTTTACTTCATTGTCCCCCTTTTTTTTTTATCTCTATTTCTTTAGAATGCAACTCAATATCTTTTCTTCTTCGTTTCTTTTCCTAGTTGGTTTGCGCTTCCAAGTTTTTTCTCTCTTTAATTGTGTACTTCAATTATTCGTTATGAAGTAAATATAATTAACATTTCAAACCACAAGGTAGCTAAATGTTATAATGACAAACATGGTAGATATCTTTGAAATTACCCTATTTATTTTCTTGTTTACTCTTCACTTTACTCCCTCCATCCCAATTTATATGAGGATATTTGACTTGGCACACGGTTAATAATGAAATAAAGACTTTCGAAATTTGTGATCCAAAATAAGCCATATAAATTTGTTTGGCTAGAAAGCATTTCATTAAGGGTAAAATAGAAGTTTAAAGTTAAATTTATAATAAATTAGAAATGTTTCTTTTTTTTGGGACTGACCAAAAAGGAAAGTGTAAATAAATTGGGACGGGGGAGTATGTGTATTAATTATAAAAAAAGAAGTTTGACATGTATAATAGACTTTCTAGAAATTTAAATTGTACAAAAGTATTAAAAAAATGAACAAAAGTTTTTTTGTACTTTTAGTTACACGTGTTTATATTAGTTGGTGACATTAGGTTCATAACTTTTTAAGCATTTTAAAAGGACCTCAAAATATTTTAAAATAGATATTGCATCCTAAGTAATAAAGAAATATAATAGGGGTAAAAATGAGGCATATGAAAAAGTCATAATACATATCCTCTCCTGCAAAAAGTTAGTCAAAGAGGTCACATTACCAAAAAGGGCGTGAAGTGCCTTTATTTATGTGTAGTACCCTCTAGTAGATGAAGCAATAAAGGATAAAAACAGGGGGGAATTTGGAAGAGGAAACTTTTAGTTAGCAAGCCCAGTTATAATCTAACCAAGGACGACAAAACCCGTTAGATTGGCCCTTATATATATAGTAATGTATAAATATGCATATAGATAGTGTATAAATATAATATCGTATAAAGGTGCATATACACCTCTTATACATTGTTATACAGTGTATTTTTGCTACCTCGTATTGTATAAAGGTGTATAAGCAATGTATAAAGATGTATATATAATGTATAATAGTGTATAATGGTGAATATATACACCTTTTATACATTTTTATAGGATACATATGCATTCCCTAGAGGACTAATAAAATTCACTTTAACACCACCATATTTCCACCTAGCTATGCTAGAAACTTCATATACTGAATGAAAGACAAAAGTGAAGCAAAATTAGAACCCGATTGCGTTTTCCAATTTCAGATCTGAAAACTTGAGAAAATTATTTAGGGTCTTTGGTTCAAATTCTAACACTTTTGGTGAGTTCTAATTGATTTAAGCAACTGGGTTTCAAAGAACAATATGGGTTCCAATTCAGTGGTTCTTCTGTTTATGGTGATTTTGTGTGGTCTGTGTTTTCCCGGTTTCGGATAGTTTAGGATGAAGAAGGTGAAGGTGGGATCGGTGGTAGGAGGGTTGGCGAGGGCGGTAGCGATGGCGACACTCATCGTGCTCCACCGAATGCGGAAATCGAGTAAATGGGCACGTGATATGGCAATTCCGAAAGAATTGCAAATTAGATTGCCGAACGTACAATATAGGTAAGAAATTGATTATTGGGTTAATTTTGACAAACTAGATCACTAATAGGTATTGAGCGGTAATTATCCCTAACTTCAACTCATCAAATCTGCATTGCCTTACTCCCACAAGAGCCTAAAACTACGGTTCTCTTTACAAGAAAAATGGTCGAATTGATCAGCCTCAAAATAAGGATTTGTAAACATGAAGCAGCAATGTTTTATTTATACTTATCTACACTTGTGTACAACAATTTTACAGTTTATGTGACATTTACCTGTTGTAGTAGATAAGGCAATAACATATTTTATTTTTCAAAATTAAAACCTCTTTTTTTTTTTAGTTTTTTTTTTTATATATATTTTTTATATATATATATTATATATATATATATATATATATATATATTTTTTATGTTGAACTACTTTTAGATATCTTTTGGGTGTCTTGATAGTGTAATTTTTAATAGGCGTTTGGATTTAAAAAAAAACTCCCTTCATTCAAAAAATAAAAATTCACCAGTGTATAATCAAACACAATTTTAGGAATCTTTTTCTGAAAAAATGTTCATGTCCAATATAAGTTAAACTTTTAATTTTTTTGGTTTCCATTCGATGCCCAGTACCTACATTGGGTGGCCTCAACTAATTCATACGCAAGCCGCGTAAAGCCCATCTAAGGTGGAGCTCCAACTAATTTGGATTCGCGCCGCATAAAGCTCATCTAAGGGGGAGGCGCTCTCTCTCTAATATAGTCAAACTTCTCTATAATGGCAGTGTTTCTCCGAAAATCTCAAGACTGCTATAGTGAGCTGTTGTTATGTATGTATACGGCATTTGATGTTTAGATCTCGTTTAACTGTTATAAATAAAAGAACGAAAACAAGGCGGTTAGGCTACAGACACTCTACTCTCTCCCAGTACTACATGGTGGGATTCTACTGGGCTTGTTGTTGTTGTTGTTGTTGTTGTATAGTAATATGGTTTGGTCTTGCAAATTTCAAATTTGAATTTAGACTAATTACAACTACCAAAATCAAGGAAATAAGTATCAAATCTATACAAAATCGGTAGATAGGATATAGGTGATTTTGAAAAATTTCAAGACTAAATCAAATTACTATGACAAATATATTTTTTCCTTTTAGATATTCGTACTTGAAATTTACTATGTTCATGACGTTAATTATGGTTATCATAAATATTTTAATATTTTATTTTTATACATAATATATTTATTACAACATATTATTATATAATATTTGAATATGACTGTTATAGAGAGGTAATTTTACAGAAAGTAAAGCCACTGCGGAATATAGGTAGAATCTTTGTTATAGAGAAGTAAAATATAACATGAAAAATCAGTTCCGGAGAAAATCAGGCCATTATAGTGAAATGTTATTTTTAACTGTAATATTTTTTCCGTACCTATGGCTCGAACCTAAAACCTGTGGTTGCTAAACAAGTATCTGAGACAATGGTCGAAAATTTCTGTAAAAATACTACTATAACCGGCCTATATCTCATTCCAACCGGCACTCACTGCGCTATATAAAAACCTAGCATTAAAAAATCGAAAAAGGCTAAAGGTCAACAGATGATGAAGAAGAAGAAATCCAATTACGAAAAATGAAACTGAAACTACAAAAAAGACTAATCTTTTCAACCAAATTAGTGACAGCGAAGCGACACAAAAGTTCAATGTTTCCAGACAGAAAAAGTAGAAGAAGAAATCACTACCTTCTGATCAAATATTCAAAGGTATCTATTCTGTTTTATTGTGCTTTAACTTCTATAAGAATGGGGCTAAGCTTAGAAGGCAACAACAACAACAGTGTAACCCCACAAGTGGGGTCTAAGGAGGGTGCATGCACACCTTACCTCTACCTTTATGGGGTAGAGAGGTTGTTTGTGACAGAGCCTTAGTTAAAAGAAAGTGTAACCGAAGCAGGATAGAAAGGAAAATAACGACAACATAATAGCAAAATAAACAAAACAAACGAAGTAACATGTATTAGTAAAATTGAAGAATCGGTTACTATGCGAGTTATAATTTTGAGGTTATGCATTCTGGATTCTAGAAAAGGATAATATATTTAAGTTTTGAATAATTATTTATACATATCAACCATCAAGTGAATTTTAAAATACAATACAAGCCACTAAGTTCTGCTGAACCCGTAAGAAGGCTTGTAGATTCGCCCGTTGTTTGACTAACCACGATTTTTTTATCAAACCGCAGTTGTGGAGCCCTCAAATAATAATACTACAGAGCAAATGAATATTGGTGATTCTCAGGTGAGTTTTGATTTCACAGTGTGTAAAGGTGTTACTTACAATTGAGTTTAAATTCTTCTTGCTTCGACTGCGTGTGTTTGCTATGGTTAAAAACTTCTTTCAAATACTAAATCCCTATATATATGTGTGTGTGAGCTCAAAAGATTTAAACTACTAAAGCACTTGCCTTTGTCCTCTCGATCTAGGGTGCCATCGGAATTCACTTCCATGAGGAAATAATAATGGACATCCTCAGCTGGTTACCTGTGAAGTCTCTTTTCCGATTCAAATGTGTTTCAAAATTTTGGGATCTAACCTCCAACCCTTACTTTAAGATGAAGCATCAAAGTCATGCCAAGGGTTGTGAAATATCAAAGTTAATTTTGGAAGAATAATATCATAGATATTTAGAAGAGTTTCTAGAAGGTTATATTGTAATATCTTTGATATATATACTTAGGAAATGTCTATTCTAGACACTTAGATATTTGTAGTTGAGGATATTATCTAGATCCTTTTGTATCTAGAATAATATCATGATAGTCTAGAATAGTGGTAGGAGATAAGAGTAACTAGATTTTTCTTATGGATGTATCTAGAATAATATCTAGAACCATCCCTAGACAAGTATAAATAGGGGTGACTTTGAACATTTGTAATCAAGCCAAGTTAACCCAACCACAACAAAGCAATTGTAAACCTTCCTTTCCAAAGCTTCCTCTTCTTTTAATTGAATCTTAGATCTTAGTTAACGATCTTAGGCTAGCGAAGGTTTCTCCGATTTACTTTTCCGGTATATTTTCTCTACATGGTATCGAGCCATAGCCACCGGGTTTTATTTCAAGATCGGGTTAGTAGATTCAAGCTTGGTTTCTAAATGGATTTGAGCAGTCGTGTTAATAGACTGGGGATGGAGTTGTTAAATCAGTCCAATTACAAGGTATGGAAAACATGTATGGAGTCATACCTTATGGGTGAGGATTTTAGGGATGTTGTTAATGGTAGTTACACAAGTCCTCTGCGACGTGGAAAATAACGTACAAGTGAAACGAGATTAATGCGAAGGTGGAGTTCATCTAAAGAGGTCCGTCTAACTTGTTTGATCATATTATAAGTGCAAAATCGGCTCGTGAAATTTGGAGGACGAATTTGTTCAACAAGAAGGATGACATTACGAATATTGGAGAATGAATTGGCGAACACCACTCGGTAATCTTTCTATTACTTTTTTGAAAGATTAAGAACTTATGTTCGGAGATCTCATTATTAAATCCGGATGAGGCTATCTAGAAGCACGAATGAGAAGAATATCATTCGTGGTTTAAGAATATATTCCTTTTGAATAATTCAAGGGGATGGGCTTACACTTTGGAGGAGTTTGAGAATTTGTTGTCATCAACCATCAGCAGATGGCTAGTGTATGTTTTAAAGAAGGGGAGGAAATGCTCTTTATGGCAGACAAGAGAGGAACTGAGGAAAAACATTCAAAGATACGCCACGCTCTCGATCTCGAAAGTGTTTCCCCGTGAAAAGAGAGAGTCTACTAATAACTATAAGAAGACTCTCGAAATGTTACGGGTGTGGTAAAATGGGACACATAAAAAGATATTGCCAAACAAAAGAGAGCAACATGGCTCGAAGTTTTTGACGAAGAAAAGGATTAGGGAAGGTGCTTCGTAGGCGAGGCTTGTGGCTTCGCCCGATTTCGAAAAATCTGGATTCAAGAGATAATACGGTCCATTACGTGGAGAAGGAAGGCATGGGTGTCATCTTCAGGTGAGTTTTGACGGCGTGGTGGCGCTTATCGAAATCAACGAAACGGATAAAGGTGGTAATAAAAAGTCGGACGTGAGGGATGTTGAAGTTGAGTGTACGAAACTATATATGACAATAGTGACCATTTTGAAAGCATTTGAGTGGAAGTTGAAGTCTTTGGTCAATCATGGTCATAAAAAGTTAATCACTAGCTCGGATTACTAGAAGCGGATAGAGAGCGACGGTCAAATAAATGAAGAGGTTATGTGTGTGTGGTTCTCGGATGCTCAAAAGACAAACGGTTCATTGAGGAGTTGAAAAGGGCACTGGTGGATCCTACGGTGGTGTTTCGCGGGAAATTAATGGTCAATCGTCACCCGGCTCGGGCCATAACACGAATGTCAAGGAGCTTCCATGAAACTCAAGAATGTGAAACTCAGTATGAAGATGATTCACGTGGTTCGCAAAGGCCAAAAAGAAATATTGTCAAGTCTGGCCGCAACAGAGATGAAATTTTTATCAAGACGTATTCATGTTTCTTTGGAGGCCCAATTATTAGCGGAAAATCATCATCATTTGAAGAAGGAAGAGAAGTGTCGAGAAAATGTTGTTGAGGGATCTAAGGTTCTTCTCAAGTTCGGGATAGCTTCCAAAAAATTACTTTAAGGGGAAGTGTGAATTATTAAATTTAATTTTTGGAAGAATAAATATCATAGATATTTAGAAGAGTTTCTAGAAAGTTATATTGTAATATCTTTGATATATATGCTTAGGAAATGTCTAGAAATTCTAGACACTTAGATATTTGTAGTTGAGGGTAGAATTATCTAGATCCTTTTGTATCTAGAATAATATCATGATAGTCTAGAATCCTTTTGTATCTAGAATAATATCATGATAGTCTAGAATAGTGGTAGGAGATAAGAGTAACTAGATTTTTCTTATGTATCTAGAATAATATCTAGAACCATTAACAAGTATAAATCGGTGACTTTGAACATTTATAATCAGCCAAGTTAAACACAAACTTAAAGCAATTCAAGTAGCCTTTCCAAAGCTTCCTCCAGATTCAATCTTTCGATCTTAGTTAACTATCTTGCCGAAGGTTTCTGTTCTTTTCTTACGCTATATTTCTCTACAAGGATAACTTGAATTCCCTAAGATTTCTTTTTATGCATTACGACATGAGGAAGGATGATAAGTATAAATTCTATTCCTCTTCTTTATCGTCGGTTGAGGATGAACTTGATCGCCACTTGGTACAAACCCCGCTTTTTGCTTTGGATAGAGTTGGTTCTTCTCGGAGTTGTTGATCAAGACTTTTGCTTTGGAACCGAGAAGTAGTACTTCCCCATCCAGAATTTAGACTATTTGAATCTACTTTCGGATTGGGATGCGATGCAACTAGTGATGACTCTAAGATACTTAAAATTCACCTGAATGGTCAATCTTTTCAAAAACCATCCGGTGAGATTCTCGTGCTAAAAGTGGTTCTTGGAGAAAAAATTGTAACCCTCCAAATGGCAGTATTATCCCTTTGAGGGATAGCAGTCAGCTTTCGGATCCCTTGGTATTTGTACATGGAGCATTTCATTGGGTTGTGTTCTATTCTGTCGGTAATAATGGAAGAATTCCGTCGGTTGGAACAAAGAGAAGCAGATTTATTGGTTTCTGTTATCATTTAGCATCTCAAACGAGGTATACAGAGAGATATCTTTGCCAGAGCAATTTGGGATGATACTATCGTTTGTATCCCCGAAGTTGGTGTTTCTGTATTAGAAGGGATGCTTTGCGTTTATTCTACTTGTAATGAGGGGGGGCAGGCACTTTTGGGGGTAATGAAAGACTATGGTGTCAAGGAATATTGGACTGAATTGTAAACAATACAAAATACCGATCTTTATTCAGCCAAACCGATATATAGGTTTGCAGATGGTGAAGTGCTACTACGCTGCGGCAGTAAGAAATGTAATGGTTTCGTATTTAGGACATCCAAAGGACCATTTGAATTATGGCCTCGATCTAATTCCATGGTGGATGGAATTGTATTTATAGAAAGCTTGATCTCTCCCACATTACTCATTTAATATTTTCTTATGTATGATTGACACGTTTTATTTTTCCTCTAGGTGATCATGTAACAAACTCTTATTCTTATAAGTTTATCTATTGTGCGGCAATTTTTGGTTGTTCACCAATGCTATCAGGGTACTTTCAAATATTTAAATTTCATTTCACAAAACGTACATTCCATGTTCGATTTCACAATCAAAATTAAAACATTTAATTCTCGAAATTCGAATGGTGCCACAAATAGGGACACAGGGAGTATCTTTTAACGTTTGAGTAAACATGAGATCTTCTAAAACTAAATACTGCACACATATTGCATGAACTAAGATTCATTCTTCAACTCATCGAATCAGCATTGTCCTATAAAAGCATAAATTGCGGTAATAACAAAAGAATAGTGCTAATAGATGATTCTACTGATTAATGTCAACCTACATTCTAAATGAACTGTTATCCAGAGAACATAAATCTCTATTGAAAACATGAAAAAATAGAACAATGTTATCATAATATGAGTAATGTGCCCCTCTCCATGTTTGGCGTAGGCACATCCCAGCGATCCCAGAGTCAAATTTTCCGATCTGAGAACACCAGCTTGCTTATTCTAGTACGTTGGACAAGCAACAGGTAGGAAATGTTATAGACAAAAGGAACGACGAGCTTTCAGGGTACCCAAGTCTAATTAGATGCCTTGATTTTCACCCCTCAGGAGCAACGCAGGACGGAATCTTCAGCCTAAAACCAAAATATCAAACACAATATATTAGATTCAAAAGTTTTTGAAGATCAAACCAACATTTGGTCTTTACTAGTTAAGGCCATTAAACAATGCATGTCTTAAAGGTTGGCCTCTTTAGAAACAGAGGGCTCTATTTCAATGAACTGGAATTCTGATTCTTAGTTCAATTAAGTCCAATAGTTACCTCATTTGTTGAAATGTTGAAGTACAGAAGAACTATCTACAATAATTTGTTGAAATACACAAAATATAGATAAATGCTCCCTCTGTCCCAATTTGTTTGACACTTTCCGCTTTTTGAGAGTCAAACTTTTTAATTTTGACCGTGTGTTTGAACATAGAATCTTTAAATTTTTCAAAATAGAATTTACATATTTGAAAACTACGTAAAAGGTACTATAAGTCACCATCATTAATAATTTAAAATGTTTAAAAGACATGAAAAAATTACGGTCAAAGAACAACTCTTTTGACTCTCGAAAAGTGGAAAGTGTCAAACAAAGTAGGACGGAGTGAGTAGTTGATATAGGCGAATATGAACTAGAGATTAGAAGGATACAAGCATCTACAATCAGGAACCTGAGAGATAATTTCCACATCAAGACCTGCATAAACCGAACAAAAATAAAAATTAAATAAGAAAAAGAGAACAAGATGAGTTTGTAATGCCATATCTACGTACACACAACAAATAATGAATTAGAAATACACTATCAGGTAGCTCATCATCCAAAGTCCCTCGAGAGAACCTATTGTAGAACAAGTGTCTGTAGGCTCTAATTTTATGCAAAATCAAGTCAATAACCAATATCTACATTCCAAAACAAACAATTAGGAACTAAACCAAGAAAAGTCCACACATAGAATTTGAGTTTTTTTTTTTTCCCATTTCTCGTATCAATTACCATAAGTTCACATTCAATGTACTCATCAGCAGCTGCTTTGCAATTTCCCTGCACCAATGTAGAGCATCCAAAAATCAATGTTACGTAAAAAACTACTCCCTCCATCCCAAAATAAGTGTTGCTTTAGCAACAAAAAAAATTGTCCCAAAATAATTGCCGCTTTAGGAATTCAAGCCAATAATTAGTACTTAATTGTTTCCAACTATACCCTTATTTTAAAGAATTACTTCTTAATAGTGCTCAATTCTTAAGAAACGATTCAATTGTATGTGCTACTTTTCTTTTTTTAGCTTCTATCCAAAAGTATATCACCTCTCTATATAAATTAAACAATTTAATTTTATGAAATGATTCGATACACCAATATACAAAACATTTTATTTTGGACCACAATTTCAAAAGTCTTTCTTCTTAAAGCTTTTATCGTCGGGTCAAATGGTGTCGAGAGAATAGGGATGAGGG
Source organism: Lycium ferocissimum (assembly GCF_029784015.1). NCBI lineage: Eukaryota > Viridiplantae > Streptophyta > Magnoliopsida > Solanales > Solanaceae > Lycium > Lycium ferocissimum. The sequence continues at coordinate 5,304,977 of NC_081347.1, forward strand.
ATACGTAGTATTTATTGTTTTTCTTAATGGGCGTGAAAAGAGCTAAAACGACACTTATTCTGAGACAAAGGGAGTAGTAATATATTGGCATTAATAATACTAAGAATGCTAGTAATGAAAATTGGAAGGT